>NC_133619.1:95577324-95877324 GCF_048593235.1 Sminthopsis crassicaudata
CAATCTAAATAGAAAGAATTCCAGAGTACCCTAAATAATTATTTTGCTTTGTTCTACCTTGTATTATAAGGGTGATTCTACATAACTTTTTAAATTAGTTATGTGGACTACCTGGACAAGGATGGATGCTGGGACACCAAATTCCTAGGAAGAATTTCCAACAAGATAGTCAAAAGAAAGATCCTAAACAAGCTTGGTTTCCAATGGTAGTAAAAGCACAATGAAAGTAAAAATTAAAAAAAAAAAAAAAAAAAAAAAAAAAAAGTACAAGAAATAATTCTCCCAAATGAAAGCCCTACAGAAAAAAAAAAAAAAAAAAATATATATATATATATATATATAAAGTAAATCCCCACAAATTATCAGCATTTCTCTATATCTTATGGGAATAAACTTGTCAAAATAAGTGCAACTATGTAAATGAAATTATTAAAAAAGTCATACAAATAAAGTTAGATTTAAATAATCATACACATATTGTTCATGGGTAGGTATGACTAATATAATGAAAATGACAAACTTACAAACTAATTTACTTATTCATTGTCATTCTAATTAATTTTCCGAAAGAAATGATTTAGCTAAATTAGAAAAATACAATTAATTTTTTTTGGAATTTGTTTTTTTTTAATTTTTTAAATTAATTTTTATAATTATAACATTTTCTTTGATAGTACATATGCATAGGTAATTTTTTTTTTTTTTTACAACACTATCCCTTGTACTTCCTTCTGTTCCGAGTTTTTCCCCTCCTTCTCTCCACCCCGTCCCCTAGATGGCAGGCATTTCCAAACATATTAAATATCTTATATTATATCCTAGGTACAATATATATGTGCAGAACCGAATTTTGTTGTTGTTGTTGTTGCAAAGGAAGGATTGCATTTGTAAGGTAAAAATAATCTGGGAAGAGAAACAAAACAAAACAAAACAAAACAAAACAAAACAAAAAAATTTAAAAAAAAAAACATTTTTTTTTTGGAAAAACAAAAAGTAAGAAATATCAAAGGAAACATTAAATAAAAATGTAAACATGTTTGGTAATAGTAGACCTTTAACTATATTTTAAGTCAATGATTATCAAAACTATCTGGTACAGACTAAGAAATAGAAAGGTAGATCAATGGAATAGAATAGATATACAATTTACATCAACTAATAAATATAGTAACCTTGTATATATGTGTAAAGAAATAAGGTTTTGAGAAAAAATTCTTAACTTGGTATAAAAATTCTTGGAAAATCTGGAAAGTATAATAGGAGAAATTCATCATTTGACAGTATCCTACACCATTTACCAAGATAAGGTCATAATGGATACATGGTCTAGCTAGAAAGAGAGATATTAAAGAAAATTAGAAGATAGGACATATTAATTATCCAACTTATTTAGTTGAACAATTTATGAATAAACAATAGAGAGAAGACTGAGGAATAGAATTAATAATAATGATGATATTAAATTAAAGGGTTTTGTATAAATGAAGCAAAGTTCAGAAGGAAAGAAGAAAATTTGAGGGAAAAATATAATTCTAAAATAAAATTCTCATTTATCAAATATATAAAGAACTTTGTCAAACCTATTGGAACACAAGTCATTCCCCAATTGCTAAATGGCCAAAGAACATGAGCAGATAGTTTTGCAATGAAGTAAAAACAATTAATAATCATATCAAAAAGTTCCAAATCATTATTGAACAGAGAAATGCAAATTAAAACAACTCTGAGATATCATTTTACATCTATTAATTGACTAAAATGATTGAAGAATAAAATGACAATTTATTATTTATTATCATTAATCCATTGCTGGTGGAATTGTGAATTGACCCAATCATTTTGGAGAACAATCTGGAATTATTTCCAAATTCCCTATACTCTTTGACTCACAATAAAACTACTAAATATATTTCTGAGATGATTATGGAAAAACAAAAGAAATTACATGTTCTAAAATATTTGTAGCAGCCTTTTTTGTGCTGACAAAGGACTGGACATTGCAAGAATGCTTATCAATTAAGAAATGGCTAAAAAACTTGGAATGTGATAATGATGAAATGCCACTATGCTAAAAGCTTAGAAAAACATGAAAAGACATGCAAGAAAAGAAAGTAGCTTAGTTGTACCAGACATAAAAACTATATTACAAAGTGCCAATCATCAAAGCCATTTGGTACATGGAATGGATTAGATTAACAAGACATAATAGTAAATTATTATAGTAATCTCGTATTTGATAAACACAAAGACTCCAGCTTCTGGGACAACTCATTATCTGACAAAAATTGCTGAAAATAATGGAAAAAGTAGTATTGCAGAAACTAGGCATTGACTAACAGTAAACACTCTATACCAATATAAGGTAAAACTGGGTTCATGATTTAGGAATAGAGAATGATATTATAAGCAAAATAAGAAAATATGGGATAGTCTATTTTTTCAAATCCATGGACAAGGTATGAATTCATGGCCAAAGAAGAATGAAAGAACATTATAAAATACAAAATGGATAATTTTTATTATATTTTTAATTTTTAATTTAAAAGGTTTTACACAAACAAAACCAATGTAGCCAAGATTAGAAAGTAATCAGAAAGTTGGAGGAAAAAAATAACAACAATAAAAAATTACCATCAGTGTTTCTGATAAAGCCCATATTTCTAAAATATGCAGAGAATGGAGCCAAATTTGTAAGAATACATGCCATTTCCCAAATAATAAATGGTCAAAGGAAGTATTCAAATGAAGAAATTGGAGCCATTTTTAGTTACCTGAAAAAATGGTATACTAGTGCATTGTTGATGAAGTTGTGAACTGATCCAACTATTTTGGACAGTAACATGAAACTATGCCCAAAGGCTTATCAAATTGTCGATATCCTTTGATCCAGAAGTATCTCTACTGAATCTGTATCCCAAAGACATCATATAAGAGGGGAAAGGACCCACATGTGCAAAAATGTTTCTAGCAGCCCTTTTTATAATGACATGAAACTAGAAATTGAGTGAATACCCTTTTCTGGGCAATGGTTTAACAAATTTTTGTATATGAATATAATGGAATATTATTGTCCAATAAGAACTTATGACCAGGTGATTTAAGAAAAGCCTGGAGTATTTTAGTGAAATGATATATAAACAAATGAAATTACAAAATTACTCTGTAAAAGAATATCATGATGTTTTAGTTATGCCTGACAATAGCAATAGAATGCATAAAAGACATCAGAACATTTCATGTCAAGACTATTAACCTACTGAATTTTGTTTTTTCTCATTTTTTTTCATTTTTGATATGATTTTTCTTGTAAAACGTGAAAATTTTATAAAATGTGGGGAGCAGAGCCAAGATAGCGGAGAAGATATACGCAATTTTGTAAGCTCCCTTCTTCCCTCATTACCAATTAGTTAAATCAGCCTCAAAAATAACACTGGACTGATAGAAACCACAAGGATTGGAAGTACAACATACCAGCTGAAGAGAATCTGGAGGTTCAACAGAAAAGGTCAGGGCCCAGGGGAGGAAGAAAAAAGGCCAGCACAGACAGTTAGGTGCTAGCACACTGCGCCGATCAAGCTGGGGAGAACTCTGGGATCAGAGAAGCCACTGAGATAGAAGAATCTGGCACAGCCTGTTAGCTCTTCTCTGCTTATAAAACAGCAGTTCAGAAGAGAAATCAAGCCTCTTTAAAATATAAAGCCAGATACTAGAACCACCCCAATCCAGAAGTGACATAACAGATCTTGGCAAGGCTGTGCAGCAGCTTTCTGCTGTTGGGGGCTTCACCTTGGGGTAGTTAAGAGCTTAAACAGCGGGGGAAACAGCCTGAGGCAACATCTAATCCACATAGTGCCGGGCTTGGCTGGAGGCTGTGGAACTCAGCAGCTGAAGTCCCAGAGAATCAGAACCTTTGAAATAGGGACTGCAATTTCTGGGCAGACACTTCCAGTTTGAGTGCAGGGACTTTTCACATCAGCTGCTGATATCCACACCCCACAGGACACATTGGCTGGGCTTTGTGTCGCCTTTACTCTTCAGTCTTAAACCTCAGGGAAGTCTCTAGGACACACCACGGGGTCCTTCACTGGGCAACACTTACAGCGCAGTCCTACTAATCATCTCTGAGGCACTTCCAGGGAGGGGGAGGGGAACTCTCTCCCAGAGCTATCTCTTAGATCAGGCACAGGGGCCGCTGCATCCATCCAGTCTGGGAGAAAGATGATAAAGAAATAAATAAATAAACTTTTTACCCCAATGTCAGACCCCAAAAGATTTTTTAACCATGAGTAAAAAGCTAAAGAGAACCATTGATTATTTCTACATAGAGAAAAAGTGGGTATCCAACCCTGAGGAAGTTAATAGCAGAGAGTCAGCAGATAACATCTTAAAGGGGAACAACACCTGCCCCCTATCACATAACTCTCTCCTAGAAGAGATTATTAAAAATAAAGAGATTTTGAAGAAAAATGGGGGAAAGGAAATAGAAGCTATGATAGAGAATAACAACGTTCTGAAATTTGAGTTGGAAAAATAAAGAATTCACAGGAGAGGCAGGGAAACAAAATTTGTGAATTAGAAAAGGTTAAAAAAACCACAGGAAAGTAGGATTTCTGAATTAGAAAAGATAAAAAACTCAAGAAAGTAGGATTTCTGAATTGGAAAAGATAAAAAAAGTCTCAAGAAAGTAGGATTTCTGAATTGGAAAAAGAAAATAATTCTCTCAAAAAAATTAGGGAAATGTAAAAAAATTCAATAGAGCAAAATAATTCATTTAAAAACTCAATTGGGTATATACAAAAAGAACTAAAAAATGTGAATGAAGAAAATAACTAATTTATACTCAGGACAGAACAAAGAGAAATGAATGATTCATTGAGAACCCAAGAATCAGTCAAACAAAACAAAACAAAACAAAACAAAAACAAAAAAAAAAAAAAAAAAGAAAAGAAAAGAAAAGCTGGAGAATATCGTCAAATACTTACTTGGAAAATCTATAGACCTGGATCTGAGGATCATTGGATTTCCCGAAAACTATGACCAAAAAAAAGAGCCTAGATTCTATTTTAAAAGAAATCATCAAAGAGAATTGTCCAGAGATAATAGAAACAGAAGGGGAAATAGGCATTGAAAGAATTAATTGAACACCTTCTGAAAAAGACCCCAAAAAAGGAACTCCACGGAATATTGTGGCCAAGCTGCAGAAATACCACACAAAGGAAAAAATATTGCAAACAGCTATAAAAAAGCAATTCAAATATCAAGGGGCCACAATAAGGGTCACTCAAGATCTGGCTGCCTCATGCTAAAACATTAAAAGACCAAAGGGCCTGGAACCAGATATTCCGAAATGCAAAAGATCAAGGATTGCAACCAAGAATAAACTACCCAACTAAGTTTAGCATTTTCTTCCATGGAAGAAGATGGTCATTTAAGGAAACAGAGTAATTCCATTTGTTTCTAAGAAAAAAACCAGACTTACACAAAAAATGTAATCTACATCCACAAGACTGAAGAGAAACAGAAAAAGGTAAAAAGAACTCTTGAGAACTGTATGTCTGTTGTGGATATATAGAAATTCCGCATGGATAATTTGATTTCACTGATATTTAAAAAACGGGAGTAGTAAAGGGAAGGAGGTAGTATCAGAAAAAGGGGAAGTAGTGATAAAAAGAGGGAAACTACATCCCAGGAAGAGGCATAGAAAATATACCACATCTGAGGGAATTTAGAGAGGGGAAGAAACATTGTGTGAATCTTACTCTCATCAGAATAGGCTCAAAGAGTAAATAATTGACATATTTGTTTCTCAGAGAATTCTCTCTCAGCTCATAAAAAGGGGGGAAAGGAAAAGGGAAAAGGAATAGGGGAATAAGGGAAGGGACTTGGAAGGAGTGGGGAGGGATACTAAAAAGGGAAGGCTGCGTGTCACAAGTGGAGTATAATAAATTAAATATTGTGGAAGGGGTTCAGGGGGGGTCAAGGGAAAAAGCATAATCTGGGGATAATATGATGGCAGGAAATACGGAATTAGTCATTTTAACTGTAAAAGTGAATGGGATGAACTCTCCCATCAAACAGAGACAGATAGCAGACTGGATCAATAGTCAGAACCCTACAATATATTGTTTACAGGAAACACACTTAAAGCAGGGAGATAAATACAGAGCAAAGGTAAAAGGTTGGAGCAGAATCTATTATGCTACAGGAAAACCAAAAAAGCAGGGGTAGCCATCCTTATCTCAGATAAAGCAAAAGCAGAAGTTGATCTGATTAAAAGACATAAGGAAGGAAACTATATCCTGTTAAAATGTAGCATAAACAATGAAGCCATATCAATACTAAACATATATGCACCAAGTGGTATAGCATATAACTTTCTAAAAGAAAAGTTAAGAGAGTTGCAAGAAGAAACAGATAGTAAAACTACAATAGTGAAAGATCTCAACCTTGTACTCTCAGATTTAGACAAATCAAACCACAAAACAAATAAGAAGAAATTTAAAAAGTAAATAGAACATTAGAAAAACTAGGTATGATAGCCCTTTGGAGAAAACTGAATGGGGCTAGAAAGGAATATACTTTCTTCTCATCAGTTCATGCAATCTCTACAAAAATGGACCATATATTAGGACATAAAAATCTAAAAATTAAATACAGGAAGGCAGAAATAAGGAAGGCTTATTTGACCAAAATAGAGAAAGAGAAGATTAATGAATTGGGCCTACAACTTAAAAAGCTAGAAAAAGACCAAATTAAAAACCCCCAACCAAAAATCAAACTTGAAATACAAAAATTAAAAGGAGAAATCAATAATATTGAAAGTAAAAAAAATTATTGAATTAATAAATAAAACCAAGAGTTGGTTTTCTGAAAAAGCCAATAAAATAGATAAACCTTTGGTAAATCTGATCAGAAAAAGGAAAGAGGAAAATCAAATTGTTAGTCTTACAAATGAAAAGGGGGATCTTTCCACCAATGAAGAGAAAATTAGAGAAGTAATAAGGAGTTACTTTGCCCAACTTTATGCCAATAAATTTGATAACTTAAGTGAAATGGATGACTTTCTCCAAAAATATAGGCTTCCTAGATTAACAGAGGAGGAGATAAATTGCTTAAATAGTCCCATTTCAGAAAAAAAGAAATAGAACAAGCTATTAATCAACTCCCCAGGAAAAAATCCCCAGGACCAGATGGATTCACATGTGAATTCTACCAAACATTTAAAGATCAATTAGCCCCAATGTTATATAAACTATTTGAAAAAATAGGGGATGAAGGAATCCTACCAAATTCCTTTTATGACATAGACATGGTACTGATACCTAAACCAGGTAGATCGAAAAGTAAGAAAGAAAACTATAGACCAATTTCCTTAATGAATATTGATGCTAAAATTTTAAATAAGATATTAGCAAAAAGAATTCAGAAAATCATCCCCAGGATAATACACTATGATCAAGTAGGATTTATACCAGAAATACAGTGCTGGTTTAATATTAGGAAAACTATTAGTATAATTGACCATATTAATAAATAAATTAATAAAACCATATGATCATCTCAATAGATGCAGAAAAAGCATTTGATAAAATCCAACATCCATTCCTACTAAAAAGGCTTGAGAGTATAGGAATAAATGGACTAATCCTTAGAATAATCAGGAGCATATATTTACAACCATCAGTAAGAATAATATGCATTATAGATAAACTGGAATCTTTCCCAGTAAGAACAGGAGTGAAACAAGTTTGCCCACTATCACCATTACTATTCAATATAGTACTAGAAACACTAGCCTTGGCAATGAGAGTCGATAAAGAGATTCAAGGAATTAGAGTAGGAAATAAGGAAATCAAACTATCACTCTTTGAAGATGACATGATGGTATACTTAGAGAACCCCAAAGACTCTGCTAAAAAGCTATTAGAAATAATTCAGGATTTTAACAAAGTTGCAGCATACAAAATAAATCCACATAAATCCTCAGCATTTTTATATATCACCAACAAAATACAACAGCAAGAGATACAAAGAGAAATTCCATTCCAAACAAATGTTGAGAGTATAAAATATTTGGGAATCCATCTACCAAAGAATAGTCAGGAATTATATGAGAAATATTACAAAACACTTGCCACAAAAATAAAGTCAGATTTAAATAATAGGAAAGACATTCAGTGCTCTTGGATAGGCCAAGTGAATATAATAAAGATGACAATACTCCCCAAATTAATCTATTTATTTAGTGCTATACAAATCAGACTCCCAAGAAACTATTTTAATGACCTAGAAAAAATAACAACAAACTTCATATGGAAGAATAAAAGGTCGAGAATTGCAAGGGAACTAATGAAAACAAAGTCAGAGGAAGGTGGTCTAAGTGTACCTGATCTAAAGCTATATTATATAGCAGCAGTCACCAAAACCATTTGGTACTGGCTAAGAAACAGACCAGTTGATCAGTGGAACAGATTAG
The DNA here is from genome assembly GCF_048593235.1 of Sminthopsis crassicaudata. Taxonomy (NCBI): domain Eukaryota; kingdom Metazoa; phylum Chordata; class Mammalia; order Dasyuromorphia; family Dasyuridae; genus Sminthopsis; species Sminthopsis crassicaudata. Next base: position 95,585,801 of record NC_133619.1, read on the forward strand.
GTACAAAGGACAAAAAAGGGTACATCTATAGCAATCTAGTCTTTGACAAACCCAAAGATACCAACATTGGGCATAAAAATTCTTTATTTGAAAAAAACTGTTGGGAAAACTGGAAATTAGTATGGCAGAAACTAGATATGGATCCACACTTAACACTATATACCAAGATAAGATCAAAATGGGTCCATGATTTAGGCATAAAGAATGAGATCATAAATAGATTAGAATAGTCTACCTCTCAGACCTGTGGAAGAGGAAGGAATTTATGACCAGAGGAAAACTAGAGATCATTATTGATCACAAAATAGAAGATTTTGATTACATTAAACTAAAAAGTTTCTGTGCAAACAATACTAATGCAAACAAGATTAGCAGGGAAGTAACAAATTGGGAAGACATTTTTATAGTTAAAGGTTCTGATAAAGGCCTCATTTCCAAAATATATAGAGAACTGACCCTAATTTATAAGAAATCAAACCATTCTCCAATTGATAAATGGTCAAAGGATATGAACAGACAATTCTCAGATGATGAAATTGATATTATATCCACTCATATCAAAGAGTGTTCCAAATCACTACTGATCAGAGAAATGCAAATTAAGACAAATCTGAGATATCACTACACACCTGTCAGATTGGCTAAGATGACAGGAACAAATAATGAAGAATGTTGGAGGGGATGTGGGAAAACTGGGACACTAATACATTGTTGGTGGAGTTGTGAAAGAATCCAACCATTCTGGAGAGCAATTTGGAACTATGCCCAAAAAGTTATCAAACTGTGCATACCCTTTGATCCAGCATTGCTGCTATTGGGCTTATATCCCAAAGAAATACTGAGGAGGGGAAAGGGACCTGTATGTGCCAAAATGTTTGCGGCAGCTCTTTTCATAGTGTCTAGAAATTGGAAGATGAATGAATGTCCATCAATTGGAGAATGTTTGGGTAAATTATGGTATATGAAGGTTATGGAATATTATTGCTCTGTAAGAAATGACCAGCAGGAGGAATACAGAGAGGCTTGGAGAGACTTACATCAACTGATGCTGAGTGAAATGAATACAACCAGAAGATCGCTGTACACTTCAATGCTGTATGAAGAGGTATTCTGATGGAAGTGGTTATCTTCAACATAAAGAAGATCCAACTCACTTCCAGCTGATCAATGATGGACAGAAACAACTACACCCAGAGAAGGAGCACTGGGAAGTGAATGTAAATTGTTAGCACTGCTGTCCATCTACCCAGGTTACTTACACCTTCGGAATCTAATCCTTACCTGCAACAAGAAAATGGGATTTACACACATATATTGTATCTAAGTTATATTGTAACACATCTAAAATGTATGGGATTGCCTGCCATTTAGGGGAGGGAGTAGAGGGAGGGAGGGGATAATTTGGAAAAATGAATACAAAGGAGAATGTTATAAAAAAAAATTACTCATGCATATATACTGTCAAAAAAATTTATAATTATAAAATAAAAATTAAAAATTAATAAAAAATATTTATTAAAAAAAGAAAAATTTATAAAATGTGTACATATATTGAATTTAACATATATATTTTAACATGTTTAACATATATTGGATTACTTGCCATCTAGAGGAAGGGGAAGGGAAAAGGAGAAAAAATTTGGAACACAAGGTTTTTCAAGGGTTAAAGTTAAAAAATTATCCATGCATAAAATAATACATATATATATATATATATACATATATATATATATGTATGTATATATTTATATATATTTTTATATATATGTATATATATTTATATATATATATATATATTAAAAACTTTAATTAAAAAAGACTAGTAAGCTATATACTCTAGCATTCTAGCATATTGATAATGGTTTATGAAAGTTATAGATGCCAATATTATAGAGATATTGATCACTCAACCTGTCTCTCTGTATTAAATTCTAGATACTAGTAAATTTTATATATTTACTAACATAATATATACTGCCCAAAATAAATGAATGTTTATTAACTTTTCTGATATTTTCAGTAACAAGATTTCACCCATTAACTATTGATACAATTGTCTTGCTAAAATTTGTGATATTATGAGTGATTATTAATCTTAAAAAATGAATCATTACTAAAGACCATATTTGCATTAATGATAATAGGCATTAAATATGTAGTGGTCATTTGATGAGGAATGTTAATAATTCTATTGATTTTTTTTTTACCTTTTTAAAGGTTTTATTAGTATATTCTCAATTGTCAATATGTGCTAAGATAGTTAAAATTCATATGTATGTGTGGATTGAGCACATTTTTAATTTCCTATAAAAAGCACCCCTCATTGATAATTTTAATGAATGACTATTTTGAAATAACAGAATCTTTATTAAACAGATAAAAGATACACTTCACAATAGAACCATAAATTACTATTTCATACTAATTAATGTTTTTTTCCTAATGTTATTCTGTCATTAGGGAAGATTTTCTAATATATTTTTTCACATATACAGACTGAATGGGTCTTAATTATTTTCCCTAAAGTAAATAAGATGTATAATATGATGAAGTATAATGTCCTACAAAGTGTTCTAGATTTGGATTCAGGAGAATCTGGATTAATGACATATTTCATCATAGTAGGGATAATCATTTTTTGATGTATTCCTAACCCAGACACAATTTCCTTCTCATTAGCCTGAGTTTCCCTACAAGCTTCCTTGGTGAAACTTTCCCTCCCTACACAAAACTTGATTGACTCCAGCCATGAGGACTCTCAAGCAATTTTGGGTAGAAAGGGTGAGATATTCCATAACTCCTGAATGCTCATTTTGTTTCAACATCCAACTTAACTAAGAGGGTGCTGGCTAATTTTAGGTTCATGCCCACAAATTTTAGTGTAGTAGGCTAGTTGGAGTAAAATGGCTTTAGGACTCAGTTAGTTGAAGGTAGAGTCCTCAGATATAGAGGAAGATAGTATAAACACCTGGACAAAAAGTTCCAAGCCCTTCCCACTGTGTGGCACTTACATAACTGAATTAGCTTTAGTTAGAGCTGAGGCAGGCTGCCCAGGAAAAAGTGTCAACATTCCTTAACTATTGTGGAGTGCACTACATACATTTGTTTGTAAAGAACTCATTGCATTGAGATCTGACTGAAAGTAAACTAGGTCAGTAACTAGAGGCAGTGCCCCAGGGTCTCAAAGGCCAAGCAACAAAAGCTGAGTGTTGATGAATGCATCTGATAGCCAAACAAAATGAAAAGATCTCTCCTGACGGGAGTGAGGAATGAATAGTCTCCAACCAACAATCCACACTCAAGTCTCTGACCCAGAGGCTCTGATTCCTATTGAGATAGGCATTATGACAATAAAGAAGGGGAACAGACTTGACTTCTAAGGAAAACCCCAAATGAGATCACAAAGAATTGGATAGTTCTGAAACAGTGGAAATAGCCACAGAGAATTACCACCAGTAGTTAGAAAGCCTCAGGTTTATCCTAGTATTGCTCTAAGAACTGTGACTCTTTGCCTTGAGAAAACAAACTGAGTGGACTCTCTACCCAAAAGAGATATCCTTTAGAGGTGAAGTTTCACTAGGTACCTGAGAAGTCCTTGTAACAAGCTTCTCTGAGTGTGGTTTGAATTACTTAGAATTGAAAGGTTCTCTGCTTTAGACTTGTCAGACCTCAGGGAAGTTTCTAAGAGCTCCTTTTACAGAGCCAATTAAATATGTTATACCCTCCAGATGAAATACACTTTTTGTATTGTTTTTTAGTTTCCTAGATACAGTAATTCAAAGTTGGCCTTTTAACTATGAATTCTTCTCTCAGCTATCTTGCTGATATGTTATGTCTATAGCAGCTCTCTGGAGGATCTTAGTAACAACTTGAGTCCTTGGTCTTAGAAGAGGAGTGATGAGATGAAACTAATATGGATGGTCAAACATAAGTCAGTTTATTATAAATTCTCTCAGCCTTGCATACTGTAATACTCTTACATAATTGTGTGCACACTGGGTGCATGTGCTATATAATGCACATGGGAGACTACATAAACAACTTGCTATTATGTGTAGATGATTCTTTGCCACTTGGTATCACTCTGTTTTAATTACAACACAGGTTGTTACAAGCCCTTGACTTTTCAGGAAGGCCGAGAGTCCTTAGGAAAGAAGAGGAACTGAATCAGATGTTGTCAGCAGGTTTCCTCTGGGCTGAATGGTCTTATACCTTACCCAGAGTTCCCCCACTATCTGTGGCCTTCTACACTGATGGGGATATTCAAGGGAAGGGATAAAGTTTCTAGGTTTGATCGATTAGATTTCTTTGATACCCTAATCCTAGGACTGCCACAACTATGCTGTATCTCTGAGGTAATTGATCCTGATCTCTGGCTAAAGTTCCACCAGAATGATTTATAGTTTAGCTACTGATCATCCCAACCATCTAGCTGATGATGATTCTAAATAGAATGTTGGCTCGGAAAACACTGTAGTCATTGCTAGGGAATGGAGAAAGAATTTATAGAACACTATTGCCAGTATTTCCCTGCTCAGTGGACAGAAGCAAAGAACACTATCCCCAGAAGAGAGTTCTGATTTTGCCCTTGAAATATGGGAATAACAAGAAAGTAATTCATGGCCAACCAACAAGTAAACCTGTAAAATTGTATGAGGGAACTAGGCACCAAGGCTTTAGAGAATATTGAAAGCAAAAGTATTAGGGGGCTAAACCTAAGGCATCTTCCAAAGCCTCTGTCCATTTTGATCATTTGGAGAAAGCTACAAAGGATAATTCAAAGAGGGAAAGTGTGCTATGGGTTCAATATTTGTGTACACCCTTTAATCTTTAGGCATCTTTCTGTGGGTAGGAATGAATAAGAACCCACATAGTTAACACTGTACAATACTGAAAGATATTCTATCTCCAGTGATGGAGATAAAGGAAGCTAGAGTATTTCTTTATACCAAACTTTTCAACAAAGCAATGCTGTCCTAGAAGGGCTCTTTTGTCCAGTGGTTTCTTGAATCTGATGAGGTTTAAAATTGGATTCCTAAATGAAATTAGGATTTAATTGAGGTCTAGTGGCAGGTTCGAGGTACAGGGAGTCAAATAAAGCTCCCCTGCAACCTCTTTGGATTCGGTGCAAGGATAGGGAGTTAAATAAGGTCTAGTAGTGGCCTAAAAGTCCTAAAGGAATTTACAGACTTGAAAACCTAGACTGATAAAAAAAGGTTTATTATGGGATTTGGAAGTAAAGTTAAAGTCTACATAGTAAAAGTTGAAGGTAGAGATAAGAGGGCACTGGAAACAGTGTTCCAGTGGGCTGAGATCCTTGGCATTCCAGGCATAAGGCTGCAATGTTTGGAACCTCTGCAAAGAGAGGACTCTATCATGGCTCTTTTATAATGAGGAATTTGGCTAAAGGGGTCCATGGGTGGAGTCCCAAATTGGCTCAGATCCCATGGGTGCTGGAAGGATCTTCTATTGGTATTCAAAGGGATGCTTTTGACCAAGATTTGTGAATCAAAGGTCCTAGCTTCTTGAATTGTTAATGCATCAGTTAGGAGGGGCTGGGAATCAGAAAGGAATAAATCCATTTGAAAGGATTAGTTTCTTAAAGGGACCACATCAAATCCATTCTCTAGAAAGATTTCATCTGAGAAGAATGAACTATTTTTGGACTTAGCTTTGGCTGATCCTCTCTGGTCTTTCCTCAGACTCAAAGTTTTTGTCTACTTAAAGAGCTTCATATATTTTGGAGAAGAGCTCAGATCCCCTCAACTGGTAGACTTCCTTTCCCTTGAAATAATCCAGGAATTGCCTTCCCAGAAGTCTTAGATACCAAAGAATGGTATTGTTGGTAATTATCTTCCTTTCTAATAGGAGAGGGGAGATGAAACATTGTTTTATAACTATGGTGCATATATATTTATACCAGGAAGAAAATAAATCCCTTAGTTGACTTAGAAATTCTAAGTTACCAGATGGGGATGGGAGAGAATCCTTATTTATGGAAGATGAATATAACCTTTTCATAGAGGCCACTAATTTTTTTTTTTTTAAATTTCTCCTGATAAAGCCCTCAGTGACAGAGATGTTTTGGCAAATGTCTCAGGAAATATTGAATAGGTGGTGAATTATAGAAAGCCTCAGGATCAACTAAGATGCTGAAATAGATTTACAAATAATATACTAAAGGCTTATGACCTCTTTACCACTAGATGAAGGACTATTGACTCTGTCAGAAGTGTTCATGCAGAAGCCCTAATATTGCTGGAGCTACTATTCATTATCACCTCCTCCTATAAAGAAACAAAATCATTTATACAATTGCTTTAATGTTCTTGGTTCTACTCTAATTTATTATCACAATATTTTATTAGGAAACCCACCGTGAATTTCAAAAAGGGGACATTACCCATCACATGAACCAACTTATGAAACTCTAAAACTGTCTTTTTTGAAGTAATAAATAAAGGCTTAGGACTTCTCACTTTTGTATTAATTTTCCTCCCTTAATACTAGCCACAAAAGGAAGCCTATCTATTTATTGAAATGGTGAAAAGTCCTTATTAATGTTGTGCTACCAAAGAATCGTGTGCATAGAATAGAACTTTAATGAAGCATCTGTCCTTACCTTGAGATAGCTTCCTCCCCACAAACAACTCTCATATAATTTATTTTGATTCCAATATCCCTAGTGGTTTCCTGAAGAAGCTTTCTTCTCCTTCCCCAACAAAATCAAATTAGCCATAGCTTCTCTGAAACATCATCCTTGCATGTTTAATAAAAGGTCCAAATCACGAGGACTCAGATAACATTCAGATTTGATGGTTGTGTGATGAGATAAATCATTACATCCTGATTACTGTGTTAGATCAAAATAAATCTCCCTCTTGGTTAAATGTTCAGTTTCTCATAAATGTATCTCTTTTCATCCCAACACCAAACCTGAACTAAGAGAACACTTATAGGCCAGACCTAATAGTGTCAATCATTTCTTATTTGTAAACAGTATTATTGGAGGCTGTGCAGGTAGATCCTATTAGAGACTGTAAAAACACTGATCATTGACACTGAAGAGAGCATTGTATTGATGCATGGGTTGAGATGATTAATCTCAAGGGCCTCTAGCAATTCTGTGAATCTCTGATTTTGAGTTAAATTAAGGTATTTGAGGTCATTGGATTCATTTACATAATGCAGGGTTTTAGCTCCCCCCCATATTCTTGGTCACCTCAGACATCCTCATTTTCTGTCAATTATCCTTCATTCCTTATTGAAAGATTTTCTAAGAGCATGTACTTCAACTCAATCAGCAATGTCAAAAACTACTCTAAGTATATTCCTCACTAGTCTTGTCATATATTATATTTGTTTAAAAAAAATAAAAGAGCATCTTTGCTTCAACTTATCTATGACATGATTCTTGGTATTTACTTTCCTTTTATCTGAAATGGAATCATTTTTGCTTAATGTTACTAAGTTTGAGCATCTTTCTTTTTTACTGTCAAAAATAAATTGGGTAAAGATGCTTTTCTCACAACTGTTATGTGAACAGGGTCAGTGCTTCAGTAAGGTAAGCTACATTCTGGATTGTATGGAGAAATAAATTAATGAGAAAGAAAGTATTTATTCCCTGAGTGTTTTTCAGGCCAAAACTGTGAGGAAATTGTGGGTATGGCACCAAGAAGGAACTTAAGCCTTCAGAGGACCTCAAAACAATCAGTTTATTACATAAATGAATATGTATGCTTTTCCCCACTGACAGAAGTGAAAAAAAGACTTCAGGTCTTTGGTAGATGGATAGGTCATTGGGAGAAGCATTGACAGGAGAGGACCTGAATTAGTCTAAACTAATCCCTGAGGCAACTAGAAAGGAGCACTGAAAGGCCTTAAATTGGCCTTTTGTTCTAGTAGATGAATTGTTAAATTTAATTGAACCTTTATTCCAATGGAACTTTGTTGAATTCCTTGAAAAATTCTTTGTATTGACAAAATTACCATGACCCCCACAGTTACTGTCTTCAGGAAGCCTGTCTATTGAAATGGTGAAAAGTCCTTATTAATATTGTGCTAATAGTAAGGGAGGAAAATGAATACAAAAGCGAGAAGTCCTAAGCCTTTGCTTATTACTTCAAAAAGACAGTTTTAGAGTTTCATAGGTTGGTTCATATGATGGGTGATGTCCCCTTTTTGAAATTCTCAGTGGGTTTCCTAATGAAATCAAGTTATCAAGACTTGATATCAGTTATGATATTAATTTTTGAGGGCTTTTTTTCTTATATTACTTATAAAAGAGTCTGCTTGATTGCACTTCTTTGTGCTTTCATTCAGAATTAACCAACATATGGCAGGCATCACATTCTCTAGAAATTTTGCCTGCCTTATAGTGTATTTCTTCTTATTATAATGACCTATTTTTAGAGTTAGTCCACTTGGTAAGCATTATAATAGCTAATTCACTTAAGGATTTTAGCCCACCTTATGTCAGATCAATACTCTCATTTTCTACTCTCATTTTCCTCTTATTAATAACTAAAAGTCTCTTTTTGGAAATTAGTCAGCTGCCAAAAGCCACTAAAATCTTTGACTCTTGATTTGGAGATGGTCTAAACATACAAATTCTTTTATGACATCTTGCAACACTGGTACAAAATGGGGGTCCAACCCCTGAACCTCAATACTACCACTTGAGCAACACAAAAACAAAATATTGACCAAGATGTGTTGTGCAATACATACCATGATGAAAAGCTAAATTCTTTGTATCTCTTACCTTATATAGAAGTATAGTTGCTGGGCAGATTTACAGGTATAGCTGGTCTAGATTGAAAATTCCTCCCACTCCATCTCTTCAAATACAAAGGCATGGTGATAAGAAAAAATTGCTAACCATAAATATTTTAATTACATGAAATTTGATACGCTAATTAAAATCAGGAGAGATTTGCATTCTGTACCTAAATTAAGTTGATTAAAACAAAAGTGTTACACAGAGGAACTTCCTAGTACAAGTAGATAAACCAGTGGTCAAACACAGAGTCACTCCTGTCAGGGCCAGAAGTGGACCAATCTGCAAAATCAAAACAATCAAAGAAAAAATAAAACTATGCTAATCATAGCTATATATATATATATATATATATATATATATATATATATATATATATATATATATATATATATATATATATATATTTACTGTACCACCTAGTACAATGTGTAGAGTAGGAGGATGACCTGAGTTCAAATGCAACCTCCAACATCTACTAACTGTGTGGCTAACTTAATTTCTAGTTTCCTCAAATATAAAAAGGAGATAATAATGGCACCTATTTTCCAAGGTTGTTATAAAGATAAAATGATATAATTGTTGTTTTTTTTTAAGTGGTTATCTTATAATCAGCACTATATAAATTCTTATTCCCTCCATTAGCCTCTTCCAATGGTCCTTAGAGTATAGCAGCACAACAAATCATATGACTATAAATTTTAAAAATATATAATTTCATATCTTTTTTTCTAAGATATAATTATCTTAGACATTGAACCATTGACAGTGTCAAGGTCTTTTGTATACAGAGATTTCTTTCCCAGGGCTTCAGGACATGTGGCTCCTGAGAAGACAGGGGTTTCATCACCTGCAGAAAAAACTGAGAGGTCATATTTCCATAAATGTTGCTGCTTTATATAATGACTTCAGAGGACAAGATAGTACAGAATTAGTGGTCTTTTCTTGGGGTTCTTGGGCATATTAGATTGTCAGTAGAAGTTCATGCTGGTGAAGTCATAGTTTACCAAGAACAAAAATTTTAAAATCTGCTAAACATGGATGTCCTCCAGGGTACTATTTTAGCTGCACCCCTTTTGCTTCTCCTACATTTTTTCACCTAATGATTTCTTCAGCTCCCATTGATTTGACAGTGTGATGACTTATATAATGTCATTTAACACATGCACAGAAGACCACTTTAATATCTTTCCCTCTCAAGCTCTCAAACATTTTCCTCTTTCTAAGGACCCATTTAATATTGAGACACCACTATATTTTTTATCACCTAGGCTCAAAATCTTTTATTCTCAACTCCTCTAAGATCCATACATATCTTATGACTTGACAGACCTGTTTATTCTCTCTTCACAGTCATTCATATATGCCTACTTGTGTATTTTGATGGTACCACCACCCTAATTCCTTAAAGGCAGGAATTGTCTTTCACCTAGTTTTGTATCTCTAGTTTTAGCATAGTGCTTGGAATATAACAGATGTTTTCTAAATATCTGATTGATTGATTGATTGATTAGTGTAGACACTTATCATTGCTTAGAAGGCCCACTGAAATAGTCTTCTGGTTGATCTTACTCAACAGTTATTTGGACGCAGCCTTCAAGAATACTAATCTGATCAAGATGGACTATTTGATATTTAGTTTCAGTTGACCCTCTATAATGCTTCCTTGTACTATCCATTGGGAAACATATCCCAAACTTTGTGGTTTATATCCCCAGAGAAGATTATATACAACCTTGTGGTATTTCAGCTGTCCCTTAAATCTCTTTTCCTCAAGGCTAATTTAGACAACTCTTTCCTAGAAATGGTTAAGTATGACAAAGGGCTTAATAATTGTGAAATATTTTTCTTTTTAATAATATGGGAATAGCAGGGAGGTGACATTTTCTATAATCATGGTAACCTGGGCTTTACTTGGAAGAAAAGAAATTCATTAGCTAACTCAGAATTAATCTTGAGTCCCTGAATGGAGATAAAAGAGAGTCTTAATTCATTAACAACATAGGAAAGGAGTAACCCCTCTGTAGAGAACTCTAAGGGAGAAAAAATTTACTGTTATTACCCTGATGAGGTTCCAAAGGACAGGAAGGTTTTTATTCTCTCTTCAACTTAGATATCTTGAAGGAAAGAACAGGAGGAAGAAGAATAATTTGTGTTATTTGTGAAGCAGGGTATAGTTCTGACTGATTAGTCCATGAATTTTATACAATTCAATTGAATAAAGGTAAATTTAGCTCTACTATATTTAAGACATCATTCTAGGCATTGAAGTTACTAGACATTTTTGTAAACAAATCCATCTGAGAATCATTCATTTAAGACAGATTCTGCAAATGGAGCTTTTGCCTAGAGAGTGAAGTTAGTATTTCTGAGGTACATTCTCTGTTTTAAAGCTTCAGGCAATGGGTAGTGGATAGAGGATATCTTTAATGTTTTAAAGTAGAAATTTTACAAATTACTCTCTAGAAGACTACAAGAGTGAATGAACTTAATATAAATCTCTCTTTTCATTGAACAACATTCAGCAAGCATTCTTTTATGCTCTGGAAAAAACAACTCAAAAAATTCTTGTCCAAGATGTTCTTTGGTATTAGATGCTAACTCAGCTACATGTAAGGACAAAGAATCAAATTCTATTTATTACCCATCAACTTATATTCCCTTTTTTTGAGTAATTCTTTTGAAAGTCAGTGATTATTTTGGACTTGTTGACAAATTTTCCCCCATTACTATGTAAGAAAGGTTACAGCACCCTAGATATTTATTATTTTTCTTCCTCTACACACCCTATCATTTTTTGCAAAGCAATGTCAAATATCAATTTAATGAGAATCTTGTTTCTGGAGGCTTTTGTTTGACCCAGAAGCTGTATTCCACCAATTAAAGTGCTATATTTGTAAAAAAAAAAAAAAATCATGTACACATGAACAAATATAATTGAAACTGCAACAGCATAAAAATGAGTTTTCTGTGCTCACTTCTATAAAGTTTACATTTTGATATGTTTAGAAAAATAAAATAAATGGGTTTCATTCTTTTTTTAAAAAAATGCTTCTATTAAATACTAATGTAACTAGTTGCATAAGCTATTTCAGCTAGACAATATGCTTATAGAATTTTAGTTTTATCTAAAGCATCATTTCTGAGGAAAACAAATAAAGAAAAACTATTTTATTATTTCTCTTACAAAAATATATTACATCCAAAATTAATGAAAACTGTCATTGGTATCTCCTATACAAATCCATTTTCACAGTCCTCTTTCATTTAATTTCTAAATCCTTGCTTAGTCTCTTTTTCCATGATAGTACTTCTCATCATATACTTTATCCAGACAACAATTTAGTTTAAAGTTATTGAAAATAATTTAGCTTATAGAAACAGAAACATAGAAAATTTCCAAAGAATTTTTATACAACATTGCACATTTCCAATTGCAAGTTCCAGTAAAATAAAATAAATCCTCTGATGCTGTTTTTTCCCTAAATGTCCTATGCAACATTATTTGTGTGTCCTCTTGTCTCCACTAGTAGAAAGTATGACCCGTTATATATAGTTTCTTTTTGAGACAATTGTATCTTACTTTTAGCTTTTTTTGAAGAGTGTTAGAGCTCAGAAATATATTTGAAAGAAATGTGAGTGTCTAAAAGTCTAGCTTTTTCCCTCAAAATATGTTTTTTGGTTAAAATAAAGTTTTCTTCAGGTGACCACTTTTGAAAAGGTTAAATTTAAAACCATTTTTTTTTTAAATTTTTTATTTTATTTTATAATTATAACATTTTTTGACAGTACATATGCATGGGTAATTTTTTACAACATTATCCCTTGCACTTACTTCTATTCAGATTTTTTCCCTTCCTCCCCCAACCCCCTCCCCCAGATGGCAAGCAGTCTTATATATGTTAAATATATTACAGTATAATTTAGATACAATATATGTGTGTAGAACCGAATTTTTTGTTGCACAGGAAGAATTGGATTCAGAAGGTAAAAATAACAGTTTACATTCATTTCCCAGTGTTCCTTTTCTGGATGTAGCTGGTTCTGTCCATCATTAATCAATTGAAATTGGATTAGTTCTTCTCTATGTTGAAGAAATCCACTTCCATCAGCATACATCCTCGTACAGTATCATTGTTGAAGTGTATAATGATCCCCTAGTTCTGCTCGTTTCACTCAGCATCAGTTGATGTAAGTCTCTCCAAGCCTCTCTGCATTTCTCCTGTTGGTCATTTCTTATAGAACAATAATATTCCATAACATTCATATACCATAGTTTACCCAACCATTCTCCAATTGATGGACATCCATTCATCTTCCAGCTTCTAGCCACTATGAAAAGGGCTGCCACAAACATTTTGGCACATACAGGACCCTTTCCCTTCTCTAGTAGTTCCTTGGGGTATAAGCCCAGTAGTAGTATGGCTGGGTCAAAGGGTATGCACATTTTGATAACTTTTTGGGCATAATTCCAGATTGCTCTCCAGAATGGTTGGATTCTTTCACAACTCCACCAACAATGCATCAGTGTCCCAGTTTTCCCACAGCCCCTCCAACATTCATCGTTATTTGTTCCTGTCATCTTAGCCAATCTGACAGGTGTGTAATGATACCTCAGAGTTGTCTTAATTTGCATTTCTCTGATCAATAGTGATTTGGAACACTCTTTCATATGAGTGGAAATAGTTTTAATTTCATCATCTGAAAATTGTCTGTTCATATCCTTTGACCATTTATCAATTGGAGAATGGCTTGATTTCTTATAAATTAAAGTCAATTCTCTGTATATTTTGGAGATGAGGCCTTTATCAGAACCTTTAACTGTAAAAATTTTTTCCCAATTTGTTACTTCCCTTCTAATCTTGTTTGCATTAGTTTTGTTTGTGCAGAAACTTTTTAATTTGGTGTAATCAAAATGTTCTGTTTTGTGATCAATAATGGTCTCTAGTTCTCCCTTGGACACAAACTCCTTCCTCCTCCACAAGTCTGAGAGGTAAACCATCCCATGTTCCTCCAATTTATTTATGATTTCGTTCTTTATGCCTAAATCTTGGACCCATTTTGATCTAATCTTAGTATGTGGTGTTAAATGTGGGTCCATGCCTAGTTTCTGCCATACTAATTTCCAGTTTTCCCAGCAGTTTTTGTCAAATAATGAATTCTTATCCCAAAATTTGGGATCTTTGGGTTTGTCAAAGATTAGATTGCTATTTTTATTCACTATCTTGTCCTGTGAACCTAACCTATGCCACTGATCAACTAGTCTATTTCTTAGCCAATACCAAATGGTTTTGGTGACTGTTGCTTTATAATATAGCTTTAAATCAGGTACACTTAGACCACCTTCCTCTGACTTTTTTTTCATTAGTTCCCTTGCAATTCTCGACCTTTTATTCTTCCATATGAATTTTGTTGTTATTTTTTCTAGGTCATTAAAATAGTTTCTTGGGAGTCTGATTGGTATAGCACTAAATAAATAGATTAGTTTGGGGAGTATTGTCATCTTTATTATATTCGCTCGGCCTATCCAAGAACATTGAATGTCTTTCCAATTATTTAAAATTTAAAACCATTAGCAAAAACTAAAGAGTGTATTTGACTGGCATCTAGAGAAGAACATCAAAGAAAAATAAATGTAGTTCTGTTCAAGAGTGGAGTTGTCTTCAAAATATAGAAAATCTCAATTGCATGTGAAGACAAGATGACAGAAAAAGACAGCCACTCACCTGTGCTTTCCTGCTACCCCTTCCAAATACTTTTAAATGATGGCATAAAACAATTCATGAAGCAGCAGAATTCTCAAAAGGACAGTGTGATTTTTTTTTTTAAATAAAAGACAGTTTAGAAGAATTTAGCAGGAAATATCTGTTGCACCTGGGTAAGAATGGAACACAGCCTAGTACAAAACATGCCTGTACAGAACAGGCTCTAGAAATCCAGGAGGAGCCATTGGGAGCCACTGAATAAGTAGAGCCAGTGACTGCCCACAGATGGTAGGGTAGGTAATTACAAGAATCTCTTTGCTAGCACTGAGGCAGAACTGTTTCTTTGCCCATCCTCAGATCTGGGTTACAGTTCAGGTTTTAGACAGCAGACCCAGGGAGAAGAGTAGCATAACCAGACCTTGAAGCCACAATGGAGCAAGGACCCTAGTCACACTTCTAGGGTAAACAATGTGCATATGGTCACTCACAGACTAGAGCACAAACCAAAGAATAATAATCACTTCCTAAATAACATCACCTTGGAAGAATTGAAAACCTATAAGTCCCTAGAGTATCTCTGAAAATAGCTGAATAGAACAGTGAAGACTGGGTCAGTAAACCCTCTTCCCTGGAAGCAAAACCCTACTTTATCATAGAATTAAAATCAAGTCATTACTTGTTATAACTTATTACAATGTATTGGCTGGGAAAACAAGCAAAGGATAGAAACAAATTCTGAACATAGAAAATTACTATGGTGACAAGGAAGATTACAAAACACACACACACACATTTAAAAGAAGATAATGAAATCAAAATTCCTACATGCAAAGATTCAAAAAAAAATGAAATGGTCAGTCACAGAGAAGCTCACAAAGAGTTTTGAAAATTAAGTAAAAAAGAGGAAAAAATGGGAAGAGAAAATCATGGGAATTATGGGGGAAAAAACTATTCAGCATCTTGATAAAGGAAATGCAAAAAAATTCTGAGGAAAATAACATCTTAAAAATAGAACAAGACAGCTTATGAAGGAGGTCCAAAAAGCCAATGAGGAAAAGCATGCATTAAAAAGCAGAATTGGTTCAAGGGGAAGGTACAAAAGCTCCCTGAAGAAAATAATTCCTTAAAAATGAAAACTGATTGAATCAAAGCTAATGACTTTTTGGGAAATCAAGAAACAATGAAACAAAAGCAAAATAATGTAAAAAACAGAGAAAAAATGAAGTTCCTTGGAAAAAGATCCCATTTCTCATATATAAAGAGAATTGACTTAAATTTATAAAAATTGGAACCATTTCCCAGCTAAGAAATAATCAAGAGATATGAACAGTTTTCAGATGAAATAATCAAAGGTATCTATAGAAAATATGTGAAGATTCCCTAAAGAGCTATTGATTTGAGGACTACAAAACAATTATGAGGTATCTATTAGATCTCATGCTTTTTAGATTAGCTAATAGGATAGAAAAATCTTGGAAGGACTGTGGGGAAAATGAGACATCAATAATGCACTTTGGGATGGAGTTGTGACCTGATTCAACCTTTTAGAGAAATTTGAAACTATACCCAAAGGTCTATAAAACTATGCATACTTACCAATGTCCCTACAATGTCTGCATCCAAAAATAGATTTAAAAAATAATAGCCTTTATGCTGTTAGAATGTAAGTTTTTCAAGGGCTAGGACTATCTGTCTCTTGTATTTATATTTCCAACACTTAGCATAATGCTCATAACATGGTTTACATTTAACGAATACTAGTTGACTTGACTTAACTTTACAGGATAGGATCAATCCATGTATTGGTAGCATTAGTGAGTCACCTAGTGAATTAAAATAACATCTTGTTCCAATCCTCCTGATCACTCTTTCCCTTCTAAAGCTTTATATGAGTAGTTTAATAAATAGTATATTAGAGGAAGTAAAATTGCAAAGAGAGACTTATAAGTCACATAAACTGTTCCATAGATTAAAGGATGATTTTTGAATGATATCATATATTAAATAAAAATCACATCCTATTCCTATGAATTAAAACCGAGAAAGACAATTAGGCCTTGCAGTCAGGAACTTCTAGTTCTAAGATCTGTGAGCCTCAGATAAGCTCTAGACATTCTTATCAAGACAGCAAACCAGTTGCAGAAGTTATGTTTATGAACTAACCTCAGGGAGGCATGGATAAGTCTGTCTCCAAACAGAATCCTACAAAAATGAGACTTCAAATTTCTGCCCCCTGAGCTCTTTTCCATTTGCATCTGGATCTATGCTGCCAAATGTTACAAACTTTAATGTATGGTTACAATTTATGAAGACTCAGTCCCTGCTGCCAACATGATCTTTCCTGATTTCATAATTGCATAATACAATTCGCAATTTAACCTCTGTCCAAGCAAATTCATTCACTTACATAATGTGAAGGCAAAGATAAAGAATTTTTTTTAACTAAAAAAAGTGAGAGAAGTAGAAAAATTAGAGAAATTTTAAGTTTATAGCAACTATCAATAAAATCATGAACTAACAAACTTTAAAAAAATGTATCAAGCACACTACTAGGTAATATTAATATCTATACTAAAAGTGAATTAGTCCTTGTCCCAAGGAGCTTACATTCTGATCAAGGAAACAATATAAACATATAATGATAAACACAAAATAAATAAAATGTAGTTTTGGTAAAAAGAAACTTGAAGCTGGAACACCATGATGGGCTTCATGTAGGAAATGAGAACTGAACTGAGCTTAGGTTAATAAATATGGCTTCTAAAAAGTGCAGGTGAAGATAGAGTTTTGATTCGTTATAGTCTTTCATTCTCAAAGAGGACCAAAATGTCATCATGATGTAACAGTCAAGTTATCTTGACTAGAATCAAGATAGTAATAAAGCTATTATCTAACAGTAGTTGATCAAACCAATATGACTTTGGAATACTGTGCCACAGGTCAGACAGAAATAGTCCCTATGATCATTTGGGGTAGATTCTCTAATTGCACATCTTGCATTTCTTCTGAGCTAATCCAATTCTGTTTTGCTCATAGAGCATAGTACCTTCTCTGATAAGGACATGCCATACTACACAGTCCTGTGCCAGTGTCTCCCATGTCATACAGTCATTTCTATCATTCTTAAGAGAGACCTTAAAAGTGTCCTTCAATCACTTTTTTCTGACCATCTTGTGAGCACCTGCTCTTTGTAAGTTCTCCATAAAATAATCTTTTTAGCAAGCATCATAGAACAGGTGGACACTGTGAACAAAAGCAAAAAAAAATGGATCACACTGAGGAATAGTAAGAAGGCTAGTTTTACTAGACTGGACCCAGACTGTGTGTGTATGTGTGTGTGTTTATGTGTATATGTGTATTTAAAGTAGAAAAAAATTAATAATCCAAGAAAGGTTCTAATGATCTTTAAGTGATAAACAATATCTAAATATACTAAATTCAATTTTAGAGATATAGATAATCACTGAAATAATTGACCCAGAAGAATGACATGTTTCCCAACAGCATATTCTGCTTTAGTAATACTAGTTTGATAACTGCAAGAAAGATGGGTTAAAAAAAGTTTAAAAAAAAAAACAATAATAAGATTATTAAGCTAGTCTAAGAAAGATATGATCAGTACATGGATTAGGATAGTTGCCACGTGCATGCAGACAAATAATAAACAAATTTTGTGAAGATAAACTCTAAAATGAATTGAGAACAAATGAAAAACATGATATAATTATGAGGATATGAAAACCAGTATATATGAGATTGTTAGGCAGAAGTACATAAATTGGGAAGAAAAATGATTTGGGGGGAAGTTAAGTTTCATATTGTAATACCAGAGAAACTAAGGCAAGACAGAGATTGGTTTTTAATCTTTTAATGTGGTAAGTTTTGACTAGTCAGCCAGATGGGACTCTAGTCCAAATCATGTGGCTCCAAGGAACTGAGGCAGGGAACTTATACAGGGTTTTAGCTAAGAAGGGTTTACAAGCAGGATACAGAAGCCAAGAAGGCAATCTTACAGGGAAACCAAAAGCAGATAAGGAAGGCAAGGATACTGAGTGGGAAGAAAAGCCATAATTCCAGGAAAGGGTCATAACTTTATCATGACAACATATGGGTTAAGATAAAAATGTCCAGGACAGGCAGAAGACAATGAGGTGAGGGGCAATATTCAAAGGAAGAGGGAATTATCCAACATAACACATCTTGAGTTTATGACACAATGGTATGTAAAGTGGTCAGAGCTTCAACGTTTTTCCTGACTTAATTCTTCCAATCCAAATGGTAAGGAAGGGCAGAGATGACCATAATATTTTTTTTTTTATTCAAAGACATAACATTATGTCTATTGGATATGCTTATAACTGTATAATTATATATAAAGCTATAATAACTATCTTATTTAACCAATGGAAAAAGATGATTGCCTAATGATACATGTGGTTTCCTTCTTTTCCAGTATTAGAACTTTATTTTATACAAACAAGTAAAAAACAATAAACCACAAAACAAAGCAAGGAGCATAGATGGTTACTATGTATCAGGTTCTGCATTTAGTACATTTGTTAAAAAATAATTTCCCTTAACCTTATATTTGTAACTATCTCTTGTTGATTCGAGTCCTCTTTCTAGTTGAGGCAAATTTTGATTTTTAAAACAGATATAGCAGATTACAATATAGTGTATGTGGATAAACAAGTACTGAGAGAAGTTGGGGGGGGGAAGCTGACATATTCTTGGGATTTCCCTCAGCTTGAATTTTCTGTAAAGTTAGTAACTTTCTTTGATGCCTCCTTTTCTATTATATCTCAATCCTACTTTAAATACTAAAATGTTCTGAAAAGACACATGCTACAGTTGCTAGAATTCCTTACTCTAACTAACTTGATCCTTATATACAATTCCCAGAAGGTATAGCAAATTTTCCCAGCCAATTGAAATAGATCTCTTGTCTAGTAGGATTTTACTTTATCCAGTAGTTTCCAAAGACTTTTCATACATATGCTAAAGTATTTTGACTATTAAAGGCTTGTTCAATGGGGGTAGGAGTAGTTTCAACCTCACAGTTACATTTTCCCCACAGTTTTACTGGTGGCTCCTCAGTAAATCTTATGGAATTTTTTATATATTTCAAATCTTAAAATAACTTTTTAGTGGCTTGAAGTTCTACATTTTTTTTTAATTTTTGAAAAGCTTCCTCAGTACCTTGTTCTAAAGTATTTCAAGAAAAGTATATGTAATACAGTTCATAATCCAATTTAGTAATTAACATTCTTGCTTCTCAAGATGATTTAAATTCATCTATTTCAAGAAAATAAAAAGCAACAGTAACAAACAAAAAACTATTGACCTTCAGTTCTGATCCTGAGATAGTTCTCATTTTTCTGGAATTATAAAGAAGCAAAATTTCCAGGGCCTCATTTTCTTTCTTTCATTTATTTTTTTTCAGCCTGGTTTTACATATATATATATGTATGTATGTATGTATATACACTTATTTTTAAAATATACATTTCTTTATGACTCATATTGGGAGATAAATAAGAATAAAAGTGAAAAACCATGAGAAAGGAAAAAAAAAAGAAGAAAAAGAAAAAAATGAACATACATATTACTAAGCATTAATTCTCCATCATTCTCTTTCTGGATGTAGATGACATGTGTATACAATGTCCAAAGTTTATTAAGATTTTCTTGGATCAGTGTGCCATTGAGAAGAACCAAGTCTTTCATGATTGCACAAACTTGCTTACTGTATATAATGTACTCCTGGTTCTGCTTGTTTTGCTCAGCATCAGTTCACGTAAATGTTTCCAGTTCTTTCCAAAATCATCTTGGTCATCATTTGTTAAAAAAACAGTAATTTTCTATTATTTCATATACCATAACTTAGACATTCCTCAATTGATAGGTATCTACTCATTTTCCAATTCTTTGCCACCATAAAAACAGCTGCTAGAAATATTTTTTTCACACGTTCACACCTTCCTTCTTTCATCATTTCCTTACAATAGCACTGCAGAATCAAAGATATGCCCAGGTTTATAGCCCTGTGGGCATAGTTCCAAATTGCTTTCCAGAAAGGCAGGATCATTTCACAACTCTAACAATGCATTGCCTTCAACATTTATCACTATCTTTTCCTGTCATCTTAGCCATCTTAGAGGTTTGAGGTGCGTTCCTTAGAAGTGTTTTAATTTGGATTTCTCAACTCAATAGTGATTTAGCTAAGGCCCTATTTTTAAGGCAGCCAGTCAAAGCCTTGTTAGATTACATTCATTTAATGATACCATTGGTAATTTATACAAAATAGCCAGATCAATTTACTAGCAAATAAAGTATAATTAATAAATTACAGAAAAATGCATAATGCTGGTTAAAATAACAACAATAGCAATACATTGAAATAATTTTGTAATACCCTGCTGGTGTAAAAAAAAAAAATGGACCTCTTAGCCATGATATGCTAAAATCCAAATAGCATAAACAAAGGGACAGTTTTGATTATAACCAATTGCAATTTATTTAGGTTTCTATCAAAATATAGGGGCCTACTACCTGCAAACTTTGACAAATTATATAGCAAAAGAATTCATGAGAATAGAATCAATGTATCAGAGTGAATAGCATAATATCCCTAGTTTTTCCATCTTTTAAAAAGCTGTTGAGAAATTTGATACAGAATATTCATGAGGAATATTAAAAAGTTTCACTGTATAGATAGTACATAAGATGTGCCAAAATAATGACCCATAAGATCCAACAATGAACTCCTAAATTTTCTGTGAAAGATCTAGGGGAAAAATGCTTCATATGTGATGAATGATATCAGAAAGCATCTCCATTGGAAGATGGCATCATCAAAAAACCCAATAGCCACAAAGAACAATTCTGTTTATGCTATCAAAGAAAAATGGAAAGATATATTTGTGCACTGACAATCACACCTGGAACAAGTGTCAAGATTGTCCAATAGATATCTGACAGTGTTCTGTATTGGAGTCACTGTGCAATGGCTACTACCAATTCCCTTTGATAAGGAAGAGTTTTCATTTGCTTAGAGAGATTTTTATCAGCTTAAACACATGCCCCCAAACACTTTGTTCCAAATTTCTTTTTAGAATAGCTGGATCAGTTCACAACTCCACCAACAATGGATTAATGTCCCAGTTTGCCCACATCCTCTACAACATTCACCATCATTGAAAATATATTTTTTAAAGTAAAAAGTTTTTCAATACTAGGGGAAAAAAAGACTTTAGATTCTTCATTATTTTTTTTTTTAGAAAATATTTTGGGGCAGCTAGGTGGCACAGTGGATAGATCACCAGCCCTGAAATCAGGAGGATACTTAACACGTCCTAGCTGTGTGACCCTGGGCAAGTCATTTAATACCAATAGGCTGAGCAAAATAATGATAATAATAATAATAATAATATTTGTCAAGATTCTCTGTTGAGAGAGTTGGAGAATTTGGAGGGAATATTTCAGTTAAGGATTGAAATATAAAACCAGGGGGCAGAGCCAAGATGGCAGAGAGGACACACGCTTCATTCTAAGTTCCTCTAATACCCTAACTAGTATTTTCAAAATTCCTGACTGGTAGAATCCATGAATATCATGAATACAACAAATTACCAACAGAAAATAATTTGGAAAATCACCAGATAAGGTCTATCTTGATCGGGCAGGAGGAAGCCAGTGTAGGCAGGGATATAGGACATGGAAGCCAGCACATGCTGAGTGGACTGGGGGTAGGCTGCAGTCTCTGTGGGTGGAGAATTTGTGCGGAGGATTCTACCACAGCACTGACCACTCTTCTTTGGTTGTAAAGCAGTAAATCATCAAAGAAGTTACACAAATACAAAAGATACAGTGTATCCTAAAATGCCAGAGTTTCACAGGACCTGGCCACACCCATCCAGCATGGGGAGTGACTCAGCACAATCACAGTTCAGCCACACTATGCAGTTTGACTGCTCTTCCACAGTGGGCAGCTCTTCCCAGGGCAGTAGCTCTTCCAAGAACAGTAACTGTTCCATAGCCCAGCTGCTGCTCTTCACAGTCTGTTTGCAAGACAGCCACTATCCCTTTCTCCTTGTTCTGTAGAGGAAGCTTGGAACTTCCTTGCCCTAAAGACAGACCCTAAGGATTTTTTTTTTAAGTGAGTAAAAGACCAAAGCAAGCTCTAACTATAGATAAAATTCTATACTGAAAGAGAACAGATGTTCAACCCTAAGGAGACTAATAGCAGACAGTCTCCAGACAAAACCCCAACCGGGGATATAACCTGGTCCTCACCATAGAAAGCTCACCTAGAAGAAATTTTAAAAGATCTTAAAAGAGAGCTAGAAGAAAAATGGGGAAAGGAAAGAAAAGTTCTGCAAGAGAGTACAGAAAAGGCATATAATTCATTAAAAGAAAGATTTGAAAAATAAAACAACTCCCTGAAATGTGAAATGGAAAAGTATCTAGGATATACTATAACATATTTAACATGTATATATGTTTCCCATGGAAACAGAATTTGTAAATTGGAAAAGATAAAAGAACTCTCAGGAAATTATGATTTGTGAATTGTAAAAAGAAAATAACTCATTAAAAAAAAATTTTATGAAATGGAAAAAAGAATTCCATAGAACCAAACAACTCATTTAAAACTCAATTGGACATATACAAAATGAAGTAAAAAAAAAAAATCAAATGAAGAAAATAATTCATTAAAAATGAGAACCGAACAAATGGAAATAAATGATTTGATGAGACATCAAAAATCAATCAATAAAATTAGGTATGTATCCACTTAACACCATATACAAAGATAAGATCAAAATGGGTCCATGATTTAGGCATAAAGAATGAGATTATAAATAAATTAGAGGAACATAGGATAGTTGTGGAGAAGGAAGGAATTTGTGACCAAAGAAGAACAAGAGATCATTATTAACCACAAAAATAGAAAATTTTGATTATATAAAATTTAAAAACCTTTGTACAAACAAAACTAATGCAGACAAGAATAAAAGGGAAGCAACAAACTGGGAAAACATTTAAAGGTTAAAGGTTCTGATAAAGGCTTCATTTCCAAAATATTTAGAAAATTGACTCTAAGAAATCAAGCCATTCTCCAATTGATAAAGATCAAACGATATGAACAGACAATTTTCAGATGATGAAATTGAAACTATTTCCACTCATATGAAAGTGTTCCAAATCACTACTGATCAGAGAAATGCAAATTAAGACAACTCTGAGATACCACTGCACACCTGACAGATTGGCTAAGATGAGAGGAAAAAATAATGATGAATATTGGAGGGGGTGCAGAAAACCTGGGACACTGATGCATTGTTGGATGAGTTGTGAATGAAACCAACCATTCTGGAGAGCAATCTGGAATTATGACCCAAAAGTTATCAAACTGTCTATACCCTTTGATCCAGCAGTGCTACTACTGAGCTTATATTCCAAATACTAAAGAAGTGAAAGGGAATTGAATGTGCCAAAATGTTTGTGGCAGCCCTTTTTGTAGTAGCTAGAAACTGGAAAATGAATCAATGCCCATCAATTGGAGAATGGTTGGGTAAATTATGGTATATGAACGTTATGGAATATTATTGTTCTGTAAGAAATGACCAACAGGATGAATATAGAGAGCCTTGGAGAGACTTACATCAACTGATGCTGAGTGAAAGGAGCAGAACCAGGAGAGTATTATACACTTCAATAACAATACTGTATGAGGATGTATTCTTATGGAAGTGAATATCTTCGACAAAGAGATCTAATTCAGTTCCAGTTGATCAGTGTTGGACAGAATCAGCTACACCCAGAGAAGGAAATGAGTGTAAACTGTTTGCATTTTTGTTTTTCTTCCCAGGTAAGTTTTACTTTCTGAATCCAATTCTTCCTGTGTAACAAGAAATCTGGTTCTGCACACATATTTTGTATCTAGGATATCCTATAATGTATGTAACATGTATAAGACTGTCTGCTATCTAGGGGAAGGGATGGAGGGAAGGAAGGGAAAAATTGGACCAGAAGTGAGTACAAGGGATAATATTGTAAAAAAAAAAAATTACCCATTCATATGTACTTGCAAAAAAAGTTATAATTATAAAATAAAAAAATAAAAATATATTTAAAAAATAAAAAAAACAGATTCATACAAGCAAACCAAAATAATGAAAAAAATAGAAAAAAGTTGAATATGTATTTGGAAAAACAACTGGAAAATAGATGTAGGAGAGATAATTTAAGGATTATTGGTCTCCCTGAAAATCAAGTTTAAAAAAAAAAGAACTTAGACACTATTTTATAGGAAATCATCAAAGAGAACTGCCCAGATGATATAGAATCTGAAGGTAAAATAGCCATTGAAAGAATTCATCAAACACCTTCTAAAAGAGACAACAAAATAAAAACTCCAAAGAATGTTGTGGCTAAACTTCAGAGCTATCAGATTGAGGAAAAATATAAGCCAAACAGCCAGAAAAAAAAAAAAAAAAAACAATTCAAATATCAAGGAGCCACAATAAGGATCATTCAGGATCTAGCAGCTTCTACATTAAAGGATTACTGGGTCAGAAATCTGATATCAAGAATGGCAAAAGAACTTGGAATGCAGCCAAGAATAAACCACCTGGCTAAGCTGAACATTTTCTTCCAGGGTAGAAGATGGACATTCAATAAAACAGATGAATTCCATTTATTTCTAATGAAAAAAACAGAGGTAAACACAAAATTTTACCTCCAAATTTAGGACTCAAGAGAAGCATAAAAAAGATAAAAAGAATTCTTGAGAACTGTATTTCTGTTACGGGCATACATAAAGAGGGTAAGAATAATTTGATTTTATTGTTATAATACTAAAAAAAGGGGGGGGAATTAGAAGTGGGAAGACAATTGTATCAGAAAAAGGGAAAAATGGAGGTAAAAAGAGGAAAATTACATCTCTTGAAGAGGCAAAGGAGGTAATTAACAGAGGGAGAGGAACATTGTATGAATCTTCTCATCAGATTTGGCTGGAAGAGAAAATATTAAATATATTTGATATACAGAGAAACTTCTTTCCCCTCATTAAAAAGTTGGGGATTCTAAAAAGGGAGAACTATGTGAGGCAAGTGGTGCTCATAATTTTAATATTGGGGAGGGGGCCAAGGAGGAAAAGAAAGAGAAAAGTATAATCTCAAGATAATAAGATGGCAGGAAATACAGAATTAGTACTTTTAACCATAAATGTGTATGGAAAGAACTCTCTCATAAAGCAAAGGTGGATGGCAGATTATATCAAAAGCCAGAATCATACAGTATGTTGTTTACAGGAAACACATTTAAAGCAGGGAAATACATACAGAGTAAAGGTAAAAGTCTGGAGCAGAATCTATTATGCTTCAAGTAAAGTAAGAAAAGCAGGGATAGATATCCTGATCTCAGATCAAGCAAAAGCAAAAGTTGATTAATTAAAGGAGATAAGGAATGAAACTATATCTTGCTAAAGGGTAGCATAGATAATGAAGCAATATCAATACTAAACATATATGCACCAAGTGGTATAGCATCTAACTTTCTAAAGGAGAAGTTAAGAGAGCTGCAAGACTAAATAGATAGCAATACTCTAATAGTGGGAGATCTCAACCTTACACTCTCAGAATTAGATACATCAAACCACAAAACAAATAAGAAAGAAGTTAAAGAGGTAAATAGAATATTAAAAGAGTTAGGTATGATAGATCTTTGGAGAAAACTGAATGGAGATAGAAAGGAGTACGCTTCTCAGCAGTTCATAGAACTATGCAAAAATTGACCATGTATTAGGACATAAAGACCTTAAAATTAAATGCAGAAAGGCAGAAATAGTAAATTCATTCTTTTCAGACCACAGTGAAATAAAAACTATATTCAACAAAAATCCAGGTGAAAATAAACCAAAAATAATTGGAAACTAAATAATCTCATTCTAAAGAATGAATGGGTGAAACAGCAAATCATAGACACAATTAATAATTTCATGCAAGAGAATAACAACAATGAGGCAATATATTGAACTTAGTGGGATGCAGCCAAAGTGGTAATAAGGAAATATTTTATATCATTAGAGGCTTACTTGAATAAAATAGAGAAAGAGAAGATCAATAAACTGGGCTTGCAATTTAAAAAGCCAGAAAAAGACTAAATTAAAAACTACCAATCGAATACTAAACTTGAAATTCTAAAATTAAAAGGAAAATAAAATAAAAAAAAACAACCTATTGAATTAATAAATAAAACTAAGATTTGCTTTTATGAAAAAAAAAACAACAAAATCAATAGACATTTGGTAAATTTGATTAGAAAAATGAAAAAGTAAAATCAAATTGTTAGTTTTAAAAAGGAAAAGGGTGAACTTTTCACTAATGAAGAGGAAATTAGAGCAATAATTAGGAGTTATTTACCCAACTTTATGCTAATAAAATTTATAACCTAAGGGAAATGGATAACTACCTTAGAAGATATAGGTTTCCCAGATTAACAGAGGAGGAGGTATATTGTGTAAATAGTGTCATTTTAGAAAAATAAATAGAACAAGCTATTAATCAACTCCCTAAGAAAAAATCCCCAGGACTAGATGGATTTACATGTGAATTCTACCAAAGATTTAAAGAACAACTAACTCCTATATTATATAAATTTTTTGAAAAAATAGGGAATGAAGGACTCCTACCAAATTCCTTTTATGACACAGACATTGTACTGATACCTAAACCAGGTAGGTTGAAAACAGAGAAAAAAAACTATAGATCAATTTCCTTAATGAATATTGATGCTAAAATCTTAAATAAGATATTAGTAAAAAGACTTCAGAAAATCATCCTCAGCATGATACACCATGACTAAATAGGATTTATACCAGGAATGCAGGACTGGTTCAATATTAGGAAACTGTTAGTATAATTGACTATATCAAAAAGCAAATTAACAAAAATCATGATAATCTCAATAGATGCAGAAAAAGCATTTTACAAAATACAACATCCATTCCTATTAAAAACACTAGAGAGTATAGGAAAAAATTGACTTTTCTTTAACATAGTGAGTAGTATCTATTTGAAACTGTCAGTAAGCATCATATGTAATGGGGATAAATTGGAATCATTCCCAATAAGATCAGGAGTGAAACAAGGCTGCCCATTATTACCATTACTATTAACTATTGTATTAGAAATGCTAGTTTCATAAATATGAGATGAGAAAGGAATTAAAGGAATTAGAGTAGGTAATGAGGAAACCAAATTATCACTCTTTGCAGATGATATGATGGTATATTTACAGAACCCTAGAGATTCCAGTGAAAAGTTATTAAAAATAATCCACAACTTCAGCAAAGTTGCAGGATACAAAATAAATCCACAAAAATCATCAGCATTCTTATATATCACTAACAAATTCCAACAGCTAGAGATACAAAGAGAAATTCCATTTTAAATAATTGATGATAATATGTGAAATATTTTGCAATTTATCTACCAAGGGAAATTTAGGAATTATATGAGCAAAACTACAAAACACTTTCTATACAAATAAAGTCAGATCTAACCAATTGGAAAAATATTAAGTGCTCTTGGATAGGCTGAGTGAGTATAATAAAGATAAAAATACTACCTAATCTATTTATTTAGGGCAATACCAATCAGACTCCCACAAAACCATTTTGATGACCTAGACAAAATAACAACAAAATTCATCTGGAAGAACAAAAGGTCAAGATTTTCATTAGTTAATGAAAAAAAATCAAATGAAGGTACCTAGCTGTACCAGATAAACTATATTACAAAGCAGTGGTCACTAAAACCATTTTATATTGGCTAAGAAATAGAGTAGTTTATCAGTGGAATAGGTTAGATTCACAGGACAAAACACTCAATAATTTTAATAATCTAGTGTTTGACAAATCCAAAGACCCTAGCTTTTAAGATAGAAATTCACTATTTGACAAAAACTGTTGGGAAAATTGAGAATTAGTATGGCAGAAACTAGGTATTGACCTACTGTACAACAAGATAAGGTCAAAAATGAGTTAATCATTTAAGCATAAAAAAATGAGATTATAATTAAATTAGAAGAACATAGGATAGTTTACCTCTCAGATCTGTGGAGGAGGAAGGAATTTGTGACCAAAGAAGAAACAGAGATCATTGTTGATCACAAAATATAAAATTTTGATTATATCAAGTAAAAAAATTGTTATACAAACAAAACTAGTGCAGACAAGATTAGAAGTGAAGCAAAAACATTTTTCCAATCAAAGGTTCTGATAAAGGCCTCATTTCCAAAATATAAAGAGAATTGATTCTAATTTATAAAAAATCAAGCCCTTCTTCAATTGATAAATGTTCAAAGGATATGAACAGACAATTCTCAGATGAAGAAATTGAAACTATTTCTATCTATATGCTAGCCATGTTCCAAGTCCTTATTAATAAGAGAAATGCAAAGTAAGACAATTCTGAGATACTACTACACTCCTGTGAACTTGGCAAAGATGACAGGAAAAGGCAATGATGAATATTGGCAAGGATATGGGAAAACTGGGACATTGATACATTGTTGGTGGAATTGTGAATGCATCCAACGATTCTGGAGATCAATTTGGAACAATGCTCAAAAAATTAGCAAACTGGGGGGGGGGGGGGGGAGCCAAGATGGTGGAGAAGATACACGCCACTGTGTAAGCTCCTTTCTTCCCTCACAACCAACTAGATTTAATCAGCCTCAGAAATAGCGGTGGACTGATAGAATGCACAAGGACTGGAAGCACGACCTACCAGCTGAAGAGAATCTGGAGTTTCAGCAGGAAAGGTCAGCTCCCAGGGGAGGAAGAAGAGAGGCCAGCGCAGACGGTGGGATAGCGCCGGTAGCGCTGGGGAGGGCTCTGGGATCAGAGAATCCACTGAGATAAAAGAATCTGGCACAGGCTGTTAGCTCTTCTCTGCTTATAAAACAGCAGTTCAGAGGAAAAATATAAGCCACTTTAAAATTTAAAACTAGATTGGATCTTCCCGGATCCCAGGGGTGACTCAGCAGATCTTGGCACCGGGGGTGTGGCCGACATAGGCAATCCAGGCTTTCACCTCAGGGTAGTTAAGAGATTGAAGAGTGGGCAGGGCAGTAACTCATAATGCCTGGCTCGGCTGGCTGGAGGCTGTGGAACAGAAGTCCCAGAGAAGTGGAACCTTTGAACTAGGGACCATGGTTCCTGGCAGACACTTCCAGTTTGAGCACAGGGGCTTTTCACATCACCTGCTGCAGACATCCACGCCCCACCGGGACCCATAGGCTAGGCTTTGTGTTGCCTTTACTGTTCAGTCTCAACCTCAGGGAAGCCACTAAAACACAGCGCCCTCAGGGCACAGCAGTGCTGATCACCTCTGGGGCACTTCCAGGGAGGGGGTGGGGAACTCTCTCCCAGAGCTCTCTCTTAGCTCAGGCGCAGGGGCCACTGCATCCATCCAGTCTGGGAGGAATCTGGTAAAGAAACAAATAAATAATGTCCTACCCCAGGGACAGACCCCAAAAGATTTTTTAAGTATGAGCAAGAAGCCCAAAAAAAACCATAGATTCCTTCTACACAGAGAAAGAGCAGGTATCCAACCCCAAGGAAGTTAACAGCAGAGAGTCAGCAGATAACAACCTAAAGGGGAACGATTCCTGCCCCCCATCACATAACTCTCTCCTTGAAGGGACTATTAAAAAGTTAAGAGAGTTTGAAGAAAAATGGGGAAAGGAAAGGGAAGCTATGATAGAGAATAACAACGTTCTGAAATTGGAGTTGGAAAAAATAAAGAATTCACAAGATATGCAGGGAAACAAAATTAGTGAATTAGAAAAGGTAAAAAAATCACAGGAAAATAGGATGTCTGAATTGGAGAAGATAAAAAAAGTCCCAAGAAAGTAGGATTTCTGAATTGGAAAAAGAAAATAATTCTCAAAAAAAAAAAAAAAATTAGGGAAATGGAAAAAAATTCAATAGAGCAAATTAATTCATTTAAAAACAAAATTGGACATTTACAAAAAGAACTAAAAACTGTGAAAGAAGAAAATAACTCCTTAAAAGTCAGGATGGAACAAATAGAAATGAATGATTCACAGAGAACCCAAGAATCAGTCAAACAAAACAAAAAAAATGAGAAGTTGGAGAGTGTCAAATACTTACTGGGAAAATCTATAGACCTGGAAAATAGATCTAGGAGAGATAATCTGCGGATCATTGGACTTCCTGAAAATTATGACCATAAAAAGAGCCTATATTCTATTTTACAGGAAATTATCAAAGAGAACTGTCCAGAGCTAATAGAAACAGAGGGGAAAGTAGATGTTGAAAGAATTCATCGAACTCCTTCTGAAATAGACCCTAAAAAAAGAACACCACGGAATATAGTGGCTAAGCTGCAGAATTACCACACAAAGGAGAAAATCCTGCAAGCAGCTAGAAAAAAACAATTTAAATACCAAGGTGCCATAATAAGGATCACACAAGATCTGGCTGCCTCCACATTAAAACTTAGAAGGGCCTGGAACCTGATATTCCGAAAGGCAAAAGATCAAGGATTGCAAACAAGAATAAACTACCCAGCTAAGTTTAGCATCTTTTTCCACAGAAGAAGATGGTCATTCAATGAAATAGAGGAATTCCATATGTTTCTAAGAAAAAAAACCAGAATTAAACAAAAAATTTGATCTATATCCACAAGACTGAAGAGAAACAGAAAAAGGTACACAGAACCCTTGAGAACTGTATCTCTGTTGTGGGTATATAGAAAGTACACATGGATAATTTGATTTTACTGATATAAAAGAAAAAAAAAGGTGGGGGTGTAGTAAAGGGAAGGGGGTACTATCAGAAAAAGGGGATGGTGTGATAAAAAGAGGGAAACTGTATCCCAGGAAGAGGCATAGAAAATACACCATATCTGAGGGAATTTAGAGAGGGGGAGAATCATTGTGTAAATCTTACTCTCATCAGAAGAGGCTCAAAGATTAATAATTGTCATATTTGTTTTTCAGAGAATTCTCTCTCACTTCATTAAAAGGGGGGAGAGGAAAAGGGAAAAGGAAAAGGAGAATAAGGGAAGGGACGTGGAGGGAGGGGGAGGGATATTAAAAAAAAAGGGAGGGCTGTGTGTCACAAGGGGGGTCTATAAATTTAATATTGGGGAAGGGGTTCAGGGGGGTCAAGGGAAAAAGCATAATCTGGGGATAATACAATGGCAGGAAATACAGAATTAATAATTTTAACTGTAAATGTGAATGGGATGAACGCTCCCATCAAATCGAGACAGATAGCAGACTGGATCAAAAATCAGAACCCTACAATATGTTGTTTACAGGAAACACACTTAAAGCAGGGAGATACATATAGACTAAAGGTAAAAGGTTGGAACAGAATCTATTATGCTTCAGGTAAAGCCAAAAAAGCAGGGGTAGCTATCCTTATCTCAGATCAAGCAAAACCAGAAGTTGATCTAGTTAAAACAGATAAGGAAGTAAACAATATCCTGCTGAAAGGTAGCATAAATAATGAAGCCATATCGATACTAAACATGTATGCACCAAGTGGTATAGCATCTAACTTTCTGAAGGAAAAGTTAAGAGAGTTGCAAGAAGAAATAGACAGTAAAACTATAATAGTGGGAGATCTCAACCTTGCACTCTCACATTTAGACAAATCAAACCACAAAACAAACAAGAAAGAAATTAAAAAAGTAAATAGAACATTAGAAAAACTAGGTATGATAGACCTTTGGAGAAAACTGAATGGCAATAGAAAGGAATATACTTTCTTCTCAGCAGTTCATGGATCCTATACAAAAATTGACCATATATTAGGACATAAAGATCTCAAAAAATTAGCAAACTGTGCACAACCTTTGATGCAGCAGTGCTTCTTTTCTTTCTTTTTTTCAATTTTTTTTTTGTTAATTTTATAATTATAACATTTTTTGACAGTACATATGTATAGGTAATTTTTTTACAACATTATCCCTTGTACTCCCTTCTATTCCGAATTTTCCCCTACTTCCTTCCACCCCCTCCCCTAGATGGCAGATATTTCCATACATATTA
Organism: Sminthopsis crassicaudata; assembly: GCF_048593235.1. Lineage (NCBI taxonomy): Eukaryota > Metazoa > Chordata > Mammalia > Dasyuromorphia > Dasyuridae > Sminthopsis > Sminthopsis crassicaudata. The sequence continues at coordinate 95,618,381 of NC_133619.1, forward strand.
AGTATGTTATAGTATATCCGAGATATAATATATATGTGCAGAACCGAATTTTTATTGTTGTTTTTGCAAAAGAAGAATTGGATTCAGAAGGTAAAAATAACCTGGGAATAAAAACAAAAAATGAAAACAGTTTACACTCATTACCCAGTGTTCCTTCTCTGGGTGTAGCTGAATCTGTCCATCATTTGATCAATTGGAATTGGATTAGATCTTCTCTATGTTGAAGATAGCCAGTTCCATCACAGTACATCGTCATACAGTATTGTTGTTGAAGTGTATAATGATCTAGTTCTGCTCATTTCACTCAGCATCAGTGGATGTAAGTCTCTCCATGCCTCTCTGAATTGATCCTGCTGGTCATTTCTTACAAAACAATAATATTCCACAACATTCTTATACCATAATTTACCCAACCATTCTCCAAATGATTGGCATCCATTCATTTTCCAGTTTCTAGCCAATACAAAAAGGGCTGCCACAAACATTTTGGCACATACAAGTCCCTTTGCCTTCTTTAGTATTTCCTTGGGATATAAGCCCAGTAGTAGCACTGCTGGATCAAAGGGTATGCACAGTTTGATAACTTTTGGGCATAATTCTAGATTGCTCTCCAGAATGGTTGGATCCTTTCACAACTCCACCAACAATGCATCAGTGTCCTATTTTTCCCACATCACCTCGAACATTCATCAATTCTCTGTATGTTTTCAAGATGAGGCCTTCATAAGGACCTTTAACTGTGAAAATGTTTTCCCAATTTATTACTTCCCTTCTAATCTTGTTTGCATTAGTTTTGTTGTACAAAAGCTTTTTTTTAATTTGATGTAATCAAAATTTTCTATTTTGTGATCAATAATGATCTATAGTTCTCCTTTTGTCACAAATTCCTTCCTCCTACACAAGTCTGAGAGGTAAACTATCTTATGTTCCTCTAATTTATTTATAATCTTGGTCTTTATGCCTAAATCATGGACCCATTTTGATCTTATCTTAGTATGTGGTGTTAAGTGTGTGTCCATACCTAGGTTCTGCCATACTAATTTCCAGTTTTCCCAGCAGTTTTTGTCAAATAATGAATTCTTATCCCAAAAATTTGGATCTTTGGGTTTGTCAAACACTAGATTGCTATTTTTATTCACTATCTTGTCCTGTGAACCTAACCTATTCCACTGATCAACTAGTCTATTTCTTAGCCAATACCAAATATATTGGTGATTGCTGCTTTATAATATAGTTTTAGATCAGATACAGCTAGGCCACCTTCATTTGATTTTTTTTTTTCATTAATTCCCTTGAAATTCTTGACCTTTTGTTATTTCATATGAATTTTGTTATTATTTTTATCTAGGTCATTAAAATAGTTTCTTGGAAGTCTGATTGGTATAGCACTAAATGAATAGATTAGTTTAGGGAGTACTGCCATCTTTATTATATTCACTCGGCCTTTCCAAGAGCACTTAATATTTTTCCAATTATTTAAATCTGACTTTATTTTTGTGGCAAGTGTTTTGTAATTTTGCTCATATAATTCCTGACTTTCCTTTGGTAGATATATTCCTAAATATTTTATACTATCGACAGTTATTTTGAATAGAATTTCTCTTTGTATCTCTTGCTGTTGCATTTTGTTGGTAATGTATAAAAATGCTGAAGATTTAAATGTATTTATTTTGTATCCTGCAACTTTGCTAAAGTTCTGAATTATTTCTAATAGCTTTTTAGCACAGTCTTTGGGGTTCTCTAAGTATACCATCATATCATCTGCAAAGAGTGATAGTTTGATTTTCCCATTACCTACTCTAATTCCTTTAATCTCTTTCTTTACTCTTATTGTCAAAGCTAGCGTTTCTAGTACAATATTGAATAGTAATGGTGATAGTGGCAACCTTGTTTCACTCCTGATCTTATTGGGAAAGGTTCCAGTTTATCACCATTACATATGATGTTTACTGACAGTTATAAATATATGTACCTGATTATTTTAAGGAATAGTCCATTCATTCCTATATTCTCAAGTGTTTTTAGTAGGAATGGATGTTAGATTTTATCAAATGCTTTTTCTGCATCTATTGAGATGATCATATGGTTTTTGTTAATTTGGTTATTGATATTGTCGATTAGGCATATAGTTTTCCTAATATTGACCCAGTCCTGCATTCCTGGTATAAATCCCACTTGGTCATAGTGTATTATCCTGGGGATGATTTTCTGTAGTCTTTTTGTTAATATTTTATTTAAGATTTTTAGCATCAATATTCATTAGAGAGATTGGTCTATAATTGTCTTTCTCTTTTTTTTATCCTACCTGGTATCAGTACCATGTCTGTCTCATAAAAGGAATTGTGTAGGACTCCTTCAATCCCTATCTTTTCAAATAGTTTATTTAGCATTGGAGTTAATTGTTCTTTAAATGTTTGGTAGAATTCACATGTAAATCTATCTGATCCTGGGGATTTTTTCTTAGGGAGTTGGTTAATAGTTTGTTCTATTTCTTTTTCTGAAATGGGATTATTTAGACTATTTACTTCTTCCTCTCTTAATCTGGGCAATCTATATTTTTAAAGGTATCTTTCCATTTCATTTAAGTTATCGAATTTATTGGCATAAAGCTGGGTAAAGTAACTCCTAATTATTGTTCTAATTTCCTCTTCATTAGTGGCGAGTTCTCCCTTTTCATTTTTAAGACTAACATTGCTTTTTTTAATCAGATTTACTAAGGGTTTGTGTATTTTGTTGGCTTTTTCATAGAACCAACTCTTAGTTTTATTAATTAATTCAATAGTGTTTTCTTTTACTTTTAATTTTATAAATTTTTCCTTTTATTTTTAGAATTTCAAGTTTTGTGTTTGTCTGGGGGTTTTTAATTTATTCCTTTTCTAGCATTTTTAGTTGTAAGCCAAATTCATTTACCTTCTCTTTCTCTATTTTATGCAAGTAGGCCTCTAGAGATATAAAATTTCCCCTTATTACTGCTTTGGCTGTATCCCACACATTTTGGTATGATATCTCAATATTATCATTTTCTTGGGTGAAGTTATTAATTATGTATATCATTTGCTGTTTCATACAATCATTCTTTAATATGAGATTATTTAGTTTCCAATTTTTTTTTTTGGTCTATTTTCCCCTGGCTTTTTATTGAATGTAATTTTCATTCATTGTGGTCTGAAAAGGAGGCATTTACTATTTCTGCTTTACTGCATTTGATTTTGAGGTTTTTATGTCTTTATAAATGGTCAGTTTTTGTATAGGTTCCATGAACTGCTGAGAAGAAAGTGTACTCCTTTCTGTTTACATTTAGCTTTCTCCAAAGATCTATCACATCAAACTTTTCTAGTATTCTATTTACCTCTTTGACTTCTTTCTTATTTATTTTGTGGTTTGATTTATCTAATTCTGAGAGTGCAAGTTTGAGGTCTCCCACAATTATAGTTTTGCTGACTATTTCTTCTTGCAGCTCTCTTAATTTGTCTTTTAAGAATTTAGATGCTGTACCAATTAGTGTGTATATGTTTAATATTGATGCTGATTCATTATCTATGCTACCCTTTAGCAAGATATAATGCCCTTCTTTATCTCTTTTAATTAGATCAATTTTTGCTTTTGCTTGATCTGAGATGAGGATAGCTACCCCTGCTTTTTTGGCTTCACCTGAAGCATAGGAGATTCTGCTCTACCTTTTTACTTTTAGTTTGAATGTATCAGCCTGTTTCAGGTGTGTTTCCTGTAAACAACATATAGTAGGATTCTGACATTTAATCCAGTCTGCTAACTGCTTCCTCTTTATGAGGGAGTTTACCCCATTCACATTTATGGTTATAATGAATAATTCTATATTGATTGCCTTCCTGTTAACCCCTGCTTATGCTTTTCTCCTTTCCTTCTCCCTTTCCCCCTTCCCCAGTATTAAACTTGTGAGCACCATTTGCTTTTCACAGCCCTCCCTTTTTAATATCCCTCCCCCACCTTAAAGTTCCTCCCCCTTTTTTACCCCTTTTCCTCACAATTTCTGTATTCCCTTCCCCTTAGCTTACTCCTTCCCTCCCACTTTTCAATGAAATGGAAGAAGTTTCATCATAAATCTAATATGTCTATTGATACACACTATGTTCATCTCCCTCCTTTCTTTCTCTCAGATATAATAGGTTACCTTTGCCTCTTCATGAGATGTAGTACCACCATTTTACACTTTTTTATGCTATAATTTCCTTTCTACCTCTAGTTTCTAGGACAGATTATACATGTGGCAAAAATATAGTTATCAAGATTTCTTTTTACCTTTTCGGAAATTTTTTGAGTTCTGTATTTGAAGATCAAACTTTTTGTGTAGATCTGTTTTTTTCTTCAAGAATAGATGGAATTAATTTATTTCGTTAAATGTCCATCTTCTTCCCTAGAAAAAGATGCTCATTTTTGCTAGGTAAGTTATTCTTGGCTGCATACCAAGTTCCTTAGCCTTTCAGAATATCATATTCCAGTCCCTTCATTCTTTTAATGTGGACACTGCTAGATCCTGGGTTATCCTTATTGTGGCTCCTCCATATCTGAATTGATTTTTTTCTACAAGTTACCAATATTTTTTCCTTTGTCTGATGGTTCTTGAACTTGGCCACTATATTTCTTGGCATTTTGATTTTAGGGTCCCTTTCAATAGGTGTTTCTAAAACTTCTGGGCAGTTCTCTTTGATAATTTCCTAGAGAATATTGTCCAGGCTCTTTTTTTCCTCATATTTTTCAGGGAGTCTGATTCTTCTCAATTTGTCTCTCCTGAATCTATTTTCCAGGTCTGTTGTCTTCCCAATCAGGTACTTGATGTTCTTTTCCATTGTCTCATTTTTCTAGTTTTGCTTGACTACTTCTTGGTTTCTCCTTGAATCATTCATTTCTACTTGTTTGATTCTGAGTTTCAATGATGTATTTTCTTCACTCACTTTTTTTTTATATCTTTTTGTAAATGTCCAATTGAGTTTTTATTTCTATGGAATTTTTTTCCATTTCGTCAACTATATATTTTTTTTATTCATTTTTCCAAATTATCCTCTCCCTCCCTCCACTCCCTCCCCCCAATGACAGGTAATCCCATACGTTTTACATGTGTTACAATATAACCTAGATACAATATATGTGTGTAAATACCATTTTCTTGTTGCACATTAAGTATTAGGTTCCGAAGGTATAAGTAACCTGGGTAGATAGACAGTAGTGCTAGCAATTTGAATTCACTTCCCAGTGTTCCTTCTCTGGGTGTAGTTATTTCTGTCCATCATTGATCAACTGGAAATGAGTTGGATCTTCTTTATGTTGAAGATATCCACTTCCATCAGAATACCTCTTCACTACAGCATTGAAGTGTACAGCGATCTTCTGGTTCTGTTCTTTTCACTCAGCATCAGTTGATGTAAGGCTCTCCAAGCCTCTCTGTATTCCTCCTGCTGGTCATTTCTTACAGAGCAATAATATTCCATAACCTTCATATACCATAATTTACCCAACCATTCTCCAGTTGATGGACATCCATTCAACTTCCAGTTTCTAGGTACAACAAAAAGAGCTGCCACAAACATTTTGGCACATACAGGTCCCTTTCTGCTCTTTTGAATTTCTTTGGGATATAATCCCAATAACAGCAATGCTGGGTCAAAGGGTATGCACACTTTGAAAATTTTTGGGCATAGTTCCAAATTGCTCTCCAGAATGGCTGGATTCTTTCACAACTCCACCAACAATGTATCAGTGTCCCAGTTTTCCCACATCCCCTCCAATATTCATCATTATTTGTTCCTGTCATCTTAGCCAATCTGACAGGTGTGTAGTGGTATCTCAGAGTTGTCTTAATTTGCATTCCTCTGATCAGTAGTGAATTGGAACACTTTCATATGAGTGGAAATAGTTTCAATTTCATCATCTGAGAATTGTCTGTTCATATCCCTTTACCATTTATCAATTGCAGAATGGTTTGGTTTCCTATAAATTAGGGTCAGTTCTTTATATATTTTGGAGATGAGACCTTTGTCAGAACCTTTACTTTTAAAAATATTTTCCCAATTTGTTACTTCCCTTCTAATCTTATTTGCATTAGTATTATTTGTACAGAAACTTTTTAGTTTGATGTAATCAAAATCTTCTATTTTGTGATCAATAATGATCTCTAGTTCTCCCCTGGTCATAAATTATTTCTTCCTCCACAGGTCTGAGAGGTAGACTATTCTCTGTTCCTCTAATCTATTTATGATCTCATTCTTTATGCCTAAATCATGGATCCATTTTGATCTTATCTTGGTATATGGTGTTAAGTGTGGATCCATATTTAATTTTTGCCATACTAATTTCCAGTTTTCGCAACAGTTTTTTCCAAATAATGAATTTTTGTTCCTAATGTTGGTATCTTTGGGTTTGTCAAAGATTAGATTGCTATAGATATACAGTTTTTTGTCATTTGTATCTAATCTGTTCCACTGATCTACCGGTCTATTTCTTAGCCAGTACCAAATGGTTTTGGTGACTGCTGCTATATAATATAGCTTTAGATCAGGTACAATTAGACGACCTTCCTCTGACTTTTTTTCATTAGTTCCCTTGCAATTCTCGACCTTTTATTCTTCCATATGAAGTTTGTTGTTATTTTTTCTAGGTCATTAAAATAGTGTCTTGGGAGTCTGATTTGTATAGCACTAAATAAATAGATTAGTTTGGGGAGTATTATCATCTTTATTATATTCTGTCGGCCTATCCAACAGTACTGAGTGTCTTTCCAATTATTTAAATCTGACTTTATTTTTGTGGCAAGTGTTTTGTAATTTTTCTCATATAATTCCTGACTATTCTTTGGTAGATGGATTCCCAAATACTTTATACTCTCAACATTTGTTTGGAATGGAATTTCTCTTTGTATCTCTTGCTGTTGCATTTTGTTGGTGATATATAAAAATGCTGAGGATTTATGTGGATTTATTTTGTATCCTGCCACTTTGCTAAAATTCTGAATTATTTCTAATAGCTTTTTAGCAGAGTCTTTGGGTTCTCTAAGTATACCATCATGTCATCTGCAAAGAGTGATAATTTGATTTCCTCATTTCCTACTCTAATTCCTTGAATCTCTTTCTCGGCTCTTATTGGTGAGACTAGCGTTTCTAGTACTATATTGAATAGTAATGGTGATAGTGGGCAACCTTGTTTCACTCCTGATCTTACTGGGAAAGGTTGCAGTTTATTTCTATTGCATATTATGCTAACTGACGGTCTTAAATATATGCTCCTGATTATTCTAAGGAATAATCCATTTATTCCTATACTCTCAAGCCTTTTTAGTAAGAATGGATGTTGGATTTTGTCAATTGCTTTTTCTGCATCTATTGAGATGATCATATGGTTTTTATTAATTTCATTATTAATATGGTCAATTATACTAATAGTTTTCCTAATATTAAACCAGCCCTGCATTCCTGGTATGAATCCTACTTGATCATAGTGTATTATCCTGGGGATGATTTTCTGAAGTCTTTCTGCTAATATCTTATTTAAGATTTTAGCATCAATATTCATTAAGGAAATTGGTCTATAATTTTCTTTCAGTTTTCGATCGACCTGGTTTAGGTATCAGTACCGTGTCTGTGTCATAAAAGGAGTTTGGTAGGACTCCTTCATCCCCTACTTTTTCAAATAGTTTATATAGCATTGGGGCTAATTGTTCTTTAAATGTTTGGTAGAATTCACATGTGAATCCATCTGGTCCTGGGGATTTTTTCCTGGGCAGTTGATTAATAGCTTGTTCTATTTCTTTTTCTGAAATGGGACTATTTAAGCAATTTATTTCCTCCTCTGTTAATCTAAGAAGCCTATATTTTTGGAGGAAGTCATCCATTTCACTTAAGTTATCAAATTTATTGGCATAAAGTTGGAAAAAGTAACTCCTTATTATTTCTCTAATTTCTTCTTCATTGGTGGAAAGATCCCCCTTTTCATTTGTAAGACTAACCATTTGATTTTGCTCTTTCTTTTTTCTGATCAGATTTACCAAAGGTTTATCTATTTTATTGGCTTTTTCATAAAACCAAATCTTGGTTTTATTGATTAATTAAATAGTTTTTTTTTTTTTACTTTCAATATTATTGATTTCTCCTTTTTATTTTTGTATTTCAAGTTTAATTTTTGGTTGGGGGTTTTTAATTTGGTCTTTTTCTAGCCTTTTAAGTTGCAAGCCCAATTAGTTAATCTTCTTTTCCTTGATTTTCTTCAAATAAGCCTCTAAAGATATAAAATTTCCCCTTATTACTGCTTTAGCTGCATCCCACAGATTTTGGTATGATTTCTCATCATTGTCATTATCTTGGGTGAAATTATTAATTTTTTCTATAATTTGCTGTTTCACCCAGTCTTTCTTTAAGATGAGATTGTTCATTTTCCAATTACTTTTTGTTCTATTTATCCCTAACTTTTTTACTGAATGTAGCTTTTATTGCATTGTGGTCTGAGAAGAGGGCATTTATTATTTCTGCCTTCCTACATTTAATTCTGAGATCTTTATGTCCTAATATATGGTCAATTTTTGTATAGGATCCATGAACTGCTGAGAAGAAAGTATATTCCTTTCTATTGCCATTCAGTTTTCTGCAAAGATCTATCATACCTAGTTTTTCTAATGTTCTATTTACTTTTTAAATTTCTTTCTTATTTGTTTTGTGGTTTGATTTGTATAAATCTGAGAGTGCAAGGTTGAGAACTCCCACTATTATTGTTTTACTGTCTATTTCTTCTTGCAACTCTCTTAACTTTTCCTTCAGAAAGTTAGATGCTATACCACTTGGTGCATATATGTTTAGTATTTATATGGCTTCATTGTTTATGTTACCTTTCAGCAGGATATAGTTTCCTTCCTTATCTGTTTTAACTAGATCAACTTCTGGTTTTGCTTGATCTGAGATAAGGATAGCTACCCCTGCTTTTTTGGCTTTACCTGAAGCATAATAGATTCTGCTCCAACCTTTTACCTTTACTCTATATGTATCTCCCTGCTTTAAGTGTGTTTCCTGTAAACAACATATTGTAGGGTTCTGATTTTTGATCCAATCTGCTATCCCTCTCCATTTGATGGGAGTGTTCATCACATTCACATTTACAATTAAAATTACTAATTCTGTATTTCCTGCCATTGTATTATCCCCAGATTATGCTTTTGTCCTTGATCCCCCTGAACCTCTTCCCCAATATTTAATTTATTGACCCCCCTTGTGACGCACAACCCTCCCTTTTTTTTTAGTATCCCTCCCCCCTCCCTCCACGTCTCTTCCTTTATTCTCCTTTTCCTTTTCCCTTTTCCTCTCCCCCCTTTTAATGAAGTGAGAGAGAATTCTCTGAAAAACAAACATGTCAATTATTTACTATTTGATCCTCTTCTGATGAGAGTAAGATTTACACAATGATTCTCCCCCTCTCTAAATTCCCCCAGATATGGTGTATTTTCTATGCCTCTTCCTGGGATTTAGTTTCCCTCTTTTTATCACTCCCTCCCCTTTTTCTGATACTACCCCCTTCCCTTTACTACACCCCCTCCTTTTTTTTCTTTTATATCAAATTATCCATGCGGAATTTCTATATACCCACAACAGAGATACACTTCTCAAGGGTTCTGTGTACCTTTTTCTGTTTCTCTTCAGTCTTGTGGATGTAGATCAAATTTTTTGTTTAAGTGTGGTTTTTTTCTTAGAATCATATGGGATTCCTCTATTTCATTGAATGACTATCTTCTTCCATGGAAAAAGATTGTAAACTTAGCTGGGTAGTTTATTCTTGGTTGCAATCCTTGATTTTTGCCTTTCGGAATATCAGGTTCCAGGCCCTTCTAAGTTTTAATGTGGAGGCAGCCAGATCTTGGGTGACCCTTATTGTGGCACTTTGGTATTTAAATTGTTTTTTTCTAGCTGCTTGTAGGATTTTCTCCTTTGTGTGGTAATTATGCAGCTTAGCCACAATATTCCATGCTGTTCTTTTTTTTAGGGTCTATTTCAGAAGGAGTTCGATGAATTCTTTCAACATCTACTTTCCCTTCTGTTTCTAATATCTCTGGACAGTTCCCTTTGATAATTTCCTGTAAAATAGAATCTAGGCTCTTTTTTTGGTCATAATTTTCAGGAAGTCCAATGATCCGCAGATTATCTCTCCTAGATCTATTTTCCAGGTCTATAGATTTTCCCAGTAAGTATTTGACATTATTCTCCAGCTTTTCATTTTTTTTGTTTTGTTTGACTGATTCTTGGGTTCTCAATGAATCATTCATTTCTATTTGTTCCATCCTGACTTTTAAGGAGTTATTTTCCTCTTTCACAGTTTTTAGTTCTTTTTGTAAATGCCCAATTTTGTTTTTAATTGAGTTATTTTGCTCTATTGAATTTTTTTACATTTCCCTAATTTTTTTTTGAGAATTATTTTCTTTTTCCAATTCAGAAATCCTATTTTCTTGAGACTTTTTTATCTTCTCCAATTCAGAAAACCTATTTTCTTGAGACTTTTTTATCTTCTCCAATTCAGAAATCCTACTTTCCTGTGATTTTTTTACCTTTTCTAATTCACTAATTTTGTTTCCCTGCATCTCCTGTGAATTCTTTATTTTTTCCAACTCCAATTTCAGAACATTGTTATTCTCTATCATAGCTTCTCTTTCCTTTCCCCATTTTTCTAATTTTTTTTTGAGAATTATTTTCTTTTTCCAATTCAGAAATCCTATTTTCTTGAGACTTTTTTATCTTCTCCAATTCAGAAAACCTATTTTCTTGAGACTTTTTTATCTTCTCCAATTCAGAAATCCTACTTTCCTGTGATTTTTTTACCTTTTCTAATTCACTAATTTTGTTTCCCTGCATCTCCTGTGAATTCTTTATTTTTTCCAACTCCAATTTCAGAACATTGTTATTCTCTATCATAGCTTCTCTTTCCTTTCCCCATTTTTCTTCAAACTCTCTTAACTTTTTAATAGTCTCTTCAAGGAGAGAGTTATGTGATGGGGGGCAGGAATCGTTCCCCTTTAGGTTGTTATCTGCTGATTCTCTGCTGTTAACTTCCTTGGGGTTGGATACCCACTCTTTCTCTGTGTAGAAGGAATCTATAGTTTTTCTAGGCTTTTTACTCATACTTAAAAAATCTTTTGGGGTCTGTCCCTGGAGTAGGACATTATTTATTTGTTTCTTTACCAGATTCCTCCCAGACTGGATGGATGCAGTGGCTCCTGTGCCTGAGCTAAGAGAGAGCTCTGGGAGAGAGTTCCCCACCCCCTCCCTGGAAGTGCCTCTCAGGTGATCAGCACTGCTGTGCTTTGAGGGCGCTGTGTTCTAGCGGCTTCCCTGAGGTTTGAGACTGAACAGTAAAGGCAACACAAAGCCCAGCCTATGCGTCCCGGTGGGGCATGGATATCAGCAGCAGGTGACATGAAAAGCCCCTGCACTCAAACTGGAAGTGTCTGCCAGAAACCGAGGTCCATAGTTCAAAGGTTCCACTTCTCTGGGACTTCCCGGGGCTGAGTTCCACAGCCTCTAGCCAGCCAAGCCAGGCACTATGAGTTCCACCCCGCCCACTTTTCAATCTCTTAACTACCCCCAGGTGAAAGCCTGGATTGCCTATGTCGGCCACACCCACAGTGCCAAGATCTGCTGAGTCACCCCCAGGATCCGGGAAGATCTAATCTGGTTTTAAAATTTTACAGTGGCTTGATTTCTCTTCTGAACTCCTGTATTATAAGCAGAGAAGAGCTAACAGCCTGTGCCAGATTCCTCCATCTCAGTGGCTTCTCTGATCCCAGAGCCCTCCCCAGTGCGATCGGCGGAGCGTGCCAGCACCCAGCCGTCTGTGCTGGCCTTTCTTCTTCCTCCCCTGGGAGGTGACCTTTCCTGTTGAAACTCCAGATTCTCTTCAGCTGGTAAGTCGTGCTTCCAGTCCTTGTGGATTCTATCAGTCCAGTGCTATGTCTGAGGCTGATTTTATCTAGTTGTTAGTGAGGGAAGAAAGGAGCTTAAAGAATCTCGTGTATCTTCTCCGCCATCTTGGCTCCGCCCCCCCAACTTTATTTTTTAGAGAGCTGTTTTCTTTTTCCAACTCACTAATTTTATTTCTCAATTATTTGATCTCTTTATTCACTCTATATGACTTCTCCAGATTCTTTTGCCAAGCTTCCTTTTCCTTTTCCCATTTCTCTTCTACCTCTCTTGTGAGAGCCTTTTTTATTTCCTCTATGAGAGTGTTATGTATTGAGGAGCAGATCATATCCCCCTAATGGGATTCCTCTGGAGACAGTCTGCTTTTAGTCTCCTCAGGGTTTGAAGTCTGCTCTCTATCCATACAGAAGCTGTCAATGGTTAGAGCCCTTTTAAATTTTTTGTTCATTTTGTCAGAGTGGGAATCAAAGAAAACAAATTGACAAGAGAAACAATTGGCCTGTTTCTGGGGGAGAAGGGGAATGGAGCTAGATGGTGTTACCGGGCTTCCTCTACAGACAGTGGGAGACAGCAGCAAGGCACTAACAGGACAGCAATGGCTTTGCTTCCTCTGTGCTCTTAGACTCTAAGAATGTGCTGAGTCACTCCAGGTGGGGGTGGGAGTAGCCAGGTCCAAGACATTCTAGCTCTCTGGGGTTTTATTCTTTACCTCCTGTGTTTACACCTTCTCTGCTGATCCTGGTTTGCCAAGATGGAATATCAACACTGGGGTAAAGGTCATTCTACGGAAACAGCAGAGATTGCACCCCTCCCCCCTCCAGTCTGAGCAGTGTGAGCTGCCTGCCTCCTCTCATTGCTTGCCCTCAACCTGTGCCCAGTGTGTTCATCCTTCCCCTGAGCAAAAACAGATTTTTTCTGGTGAATTTCAAGGATGTCTTTTGTTGGTAATTATTTGTGGGTTTTTTTCCAGTCAAGCATTAATTCTGAGGCTTGTCATGAAGTAGATTTGGAGAGAAACTGTGGAGCTCAAGCAGCTGTGTGCCTCCTCTCTGCCATCTTGGCTGGAAGTCCTGCAGCAGTGCTTCTACTTAGATTTTATCCCAAAGAGATCTTAAAAAAGGGAAAAGGTCCAGAATGTGTAAAAATGTCTGTGGCAGTCCTCTTTGCAGTGTCTAGAAACTGGAAATTGAATTGATCCCATCACTTGGAGTATGGCTGAATGATTGTGGTATATGAATCTTATGGAATATTATTTTTTGTAATGATTTCAGAGAGGCCTGGAGAGACTTATATGAACTGATGTTGAGTGAAATGAGCAGAACCAGGAGATCATTATACACATCAACAACAGTACTATATGATGATCAATCCTGATGTATGTGGTTTTCTTCAACAATGAGATGAACCAAATTAGTTCCAACTGACCTATGTTTGAATAGAACCTGTTAGACCCAGGGAAGGAACTATTGGAAGTGAGAGTGGAAGTGAGTAGCATTTCCACTTCTTTTGTTATTGCCCATTTTCAGTTTTTGTTTTCTTTCTCATGTTATTTTTACCTTATTTCTAAATCTGATTTTTCTTGTGCAGCAAGATAACTGTATAAATATGTGTGTGTATATATATATATATATATATATATATATATATATATATATATATATATATATATATATATATTGCATTTAACATATACTTTAACATTTAATATGTATTGGTCTACTTTCCATCTAGAGGAGGGGTCGGGGGAAGAAGGGGAAAAGTTGTAACAGAAGGTTTTGCAAGGGTAAATGTTGAAAAATTACCCATGGATATATCTTGTAAATAAAAAAGCTATAATAATAATAAAAAAAGAAATATAAAACCAGTTTGATTGAAGTGAATTAAAAGAATGCTTTCCTATAGAGATGGCATGGTTTAGATCTGATAATATAAATGTGTTGAAGGCCTAGTCAGCATGATTATGAGTAATTACAATAAACACCATTAGAAATATCTGAATATGAGCAGCAGTAGTAGATTATAGGTTTAATCCAATGCTGGGATTTTGCTAGGCATGAATGGAGAAAGGTAACTGATTAAAAAGAAAAATATTATGGAATTAAATAATGAATTAGTTAAATATATGATTAGGGAGTAAAACTAGGGTAGTATTCATTATCTGGAAGTATACTAAGTAGTCAAAGCCCTGGGTGCATTTGTGTGGATGAAGAATAGGTTTAACAGAAACAAAACACAGTGAGATAAAGAAAGCTAATAATTAATGAATTTTATTTTGTTTTTATTTTAGAAATGAAACACCTGTGGTTGATCTCAATAATATATATATATATGTATGTATGTATGTATGTATGTATGTATATGTATATATATATATATGTATGTATATATATATGTATGTATGTATATGTATATATATATATATATATGTATGTATGTATGTATATTTTATGAAGCAATTGGAATTAAGTGAATTTCCTAGGGTCACATAGTATAAATCTGAATTTGAACTCAGGTCCTCCTGATTTCAGGGCCTTTGTTCTATTCACTGTGCAATCCAACATCATGTTTATTTCCAAGACTATCTTTTAATTATTTATATTTATGTTCCCTTTGATATCTAGTTATATCTTACATGACTGAGAACATGAAAATATGTATATTATATATACATATGTATAATTTACCAAATTCTATGTATAGTATATATACTTATTTTTCTATTGATTCCTCTCCCATTCTTTTCCCTAAGGGTTTCTTATGGGGAAAAATTAAAACTTAAATTTTAATAACATATTTTTCTGGTTTAGTTTTTTTCAGTAGCTATTGGTAGCAGGAATTTTGTTTAGTAATCTTAATCTTCCGCTAAAATATCATTCTTTCATATCCTTGAAGTTTGATAATGTTGGTGAATTCCAAGATCTAACAAATATTATAAACCTCACAATATTTCACATAGGGGTCAATAAAATAACAAGTATTTCACCTGAGGAATGGCCCAGATATTTGAAGAAATTTACTACCATTGAGGACAGTGGAAAGATAGCCAGGCCTGAAATCAAGAATTTTTTCTTCCTGAGTTCAAATTCATGCTTACATACTTGTGTAACTCTAGAGAAGTCACATAACTTTATTTATTTTAGATTCTCATCTATAAAATGAGCTGGAGAAGGAAATATTCAATAATTCCAGTGTCTTTGCCAAAGAAACTCCAAATAGGGTCATTAATAAGTGGATATAATTGAATAACAACAAGGCAATTAACCATCAGCTGATAATTTTCTTTTTGGCCACTATAATTCAATAACACAATGTAACATGGTACAAATAATATAATCTCTGTTAACATGAACATCAAGGAAATTATTATTTTCAAATATTAATTTTATTTGAGACATGTTCCATTACCCTTTTTTCTACAATGCTTCACAGAAAGAGAAACTTGCCCTTCTTTAATGGCACATAATCTGACATTAACATAGCTGAGTGCTTTAGGGGAATTATTTCCCTTGGCACCTAAGTTGGGATGAGATAGTGGTATGTAGGACTAGTTGTTTTATATGCTTTTTGAATGATGCAAGGCCAGACACAAACTAGAATGTAGAAGGAGAAAAGAAAATTAAAATATATGACCAGGTACATTTCCAATCATATTTGGTACAGCTGTCCATTTTTTTATGACAAGTTCTTATTTTAATTTTATTTCTACAACATCTTGAATATGCCCATTTCTTTGGTTTTAGTTTATAATGACAACAAATTGATAATAATAATAACAAAACCAAAGTGAGCTCCAACAAAATGGAAACTTTAAAAAACTGTGCCCATCATTTCAAATCAATGGCATAACAAATCAGTGTTTGGTGGTTAAATTGTCTAAGAATTTTCTCTTTATTTTCTTTGTCTTCAATATATGTGAAACTTGATCTCTTTAATCTAATCTGTTGCAATAGTCTCCTATTCAGTCTCTCTAACAGTTTTGTCTTTTTTCACCTCCATAAGGCTTCCACAGTGACATTACTAAAGCAAAGTTCTGAATAAATCATTGCCCTACTCATGATAGTTTCCTTAATTTTTACAGGTAAAACAAAAATACTATGCTTGGCATTTAAAGCCTCTCATAAGCAGCCTGAACTCTATAATTTGAATATGAATATATTATTTTCCTCATAGTCATGTCAAACTGATTATTTTGTGGCTCCCCAAACATGTTTCTCTATCTCCCATCTTTGATTCTTTGCACAGACTATTCTCCATAACCAGAATGCACTTTCTTCTTTATAGTTCCACCTGGTAGAATAATTTATTTCTTTTAAAGTTCAATTCAAACAATAATTTCTAATATACATATTTTCCCTGATCACACTCCTCACTTTCCTTATGAAATTACATAGTCATTTTGCATATGTCTTATAAATAATTATGCCACAGGCTTTAACATAGATTATTTAATAAATGTTTGCTGGTTGGTTAATAGTGATAACAATAGTTACTGGTATTTTATAATGCTTTAAAATTTTCAAAGTGATTCATAAACATTTCATTTGAACCTCAAAACAGCAGCTGTGTAACGTAGGTATGAAGGGTATTTTAGCTTAATTGATCAAATTAGAAAATCGCCTGAAAGAGCTCATTAGTTATTATGTATTATTAATTCCATTTATATGTTCTAGACACTCTTTATATTGTTAGCTGTCCATGTTTCTGACTTACCTTATTCCATTGTCAAATGGTATAAGTCATAATTCCTTCTAAGATGGTTAAAAAAATGGACAAATAAAATTGTCATTCATTTTCTTGGCTGTTGAAATGATTCACTGAACACTAGATAGTTTCCAACCTAAAGGAGAGAAAAACAAGCTGGGATAGCAGAAGCAGTGACTCTCTTAACCATCCTACTTTTGGAAGAATGCTTGAATTCATTGATTCATTCTCTCTTTCCATCATTTGCCCTCTTCTTCATTTCCTAAAATTTCCATACTTTTTTCAACAGGAATAAATATGGCTATCCAAATGTACCTATTTAGTGTTTACTTTGTGCCTGGAATTGTGTCATAATGAAATAATTGCTATCAGAGGAGTCAGAATTTTCTCCAGAAATTAGTGAATCTTGGTTAATCAGTAAAACTGTTAATCAGTAGTTTGTACTTCTAAAGTGTTCCTAATAAAATTTAAAACAAAATGTTAATAGTCTTTTTCTTTTATAATGGAGAACTGACAGAGGATTCCCAGATCTCTAATCTACTTGATGAAGTTCCAGGATAGGACATTAAGGGAAGGTAAGGAGAAAAAAAATGATCTGCAAGACTATGCTCATTTTAATAACTTAATTATTTTATCTACAAGATGAAAAGGGCAGAAATAGAAACAATGAGATCTAAAGGAAGTCTCATTCAGATTTTCAGTCTTCACATTATCAGTTTATGAAGGGTACAAAACTCCAATTGGCCAATTTGCAGGTTCAGAAGGGTATACCTTTGCATTTTTGTCTTGTTTCTATATGAAAAGGCTAACATACAGAAATTTACATTGACAGAGACAATGTACAAGACTTTGGCTGGTTACTTGTTTAAAGCCAGAGAAATTATGTAAAGAGATAACAGAGAAACTATGGAGGCAAACCTCAAATTTTTTCCTTCTATTCTTGTATTACTTCCCCTTGTATTTATAGAAAAAAAAAAAGAAAATGCCAAAGGATTATAGGCTTTTGTGGTTTTTTTTTTCATTTCCATTGACAATATCATACTCAAGCTCAATTTGAGCTTTAACTATATTTAAGTCAAAAATATTGATGAGAAGAGAGAGCATCTGATGCTTGGAATTTTGATCCTGCCTAGGAAATCCAAAGCCTGATAAAGCCAATTCCTCCTGCTCCTAGATTATAAATTATTAGTTGTTACCAAAGTATAGAGTAGTAATCTAGATTTGGATTTTAGGTGACTCTAAATCTTAAAGCAATGGGGACTTTCAACTAAACAGCAAAGCAGGACCCTACAGAAATAATGAGAACAAAGTTATTGGGAATATTGCAAAGACTTTAGTAGTTCTAAAACCCTGTAGGATTGCAAGTAATATTTGTCTCTTTTTGTGTTCCCTCTATCTGTGCTTCTGCTCTTGTAAACTTCATACTAATCCACTCTCCCCCCGACATGAAATGTATTCATTCCAATGTTCATGGGATAGAATATTTTGGTCATATTAGTTCTTCCAATGCCTTTCCAGGAAATATAATTGATTTAAGATAATTGTAACCTCTGGCTAAATAGAGTAAAGATAAATGCACCAGAAAGGACTTGGGCTCTAGTTTTGGGAGTATGGATCTACAGAATACCTTAATCTTGAGTATTTTATTCTCAATTGTCCAACCTGCCAGTGAGAGTTTAAGTTAGAAAGAGATAACCTTTAGGGGGATGATATATTTTTAATATGGAACATTTTGAGGAAAATGCATTTTAGTCTTTGAAAACAATATTTAAACAATCTTGTGTTACCTTCCAATTCTGCAAGTTTTTTTAAACTTCCTTTAGTTAAGACCAATATGTTTAAATGAAGTAATCAATTAAGGATGTCAGTAAAATAAATCAAAGCTATTTACTTACCAACTTACATAGATCTAAGCCATTTTACATAGTTTTAAGAAACCACATGTATGGAAACATATGAATATATATTAAAAAGATCAAACTGATTCTTGTATATTTCTGGTAGTGTAAAATATATATGAATATGAAAAGTGTAGTTGTCTTCAAGTTTAATAAGTCTTCATCATAATCTATATACAGACCTCTCTTAGCAAAACTTATCCTTTAATCTTCAAGACTCTTTGGTGCTTAATAAATGCTTATTGAAGTCTTTTAAAAATTTAGAGCAGTATTATATCCATATTTTCTAAAATGTCATCTCCAGCACTGACCATCAAAGAAATGTTTTTGTTAGTGTGTGAAACTTCAAAATAATTCTTGAAAGTCTAGCTGAGTAGATTAAATTCCTTCTTGAAACTGATTTATACATAATTAATATTTTAGCATGCATTACACTGATACTAAAACCATATGATTGTTAGGGGAAAATACCTTTTAAAATAGCTGTGAAAATCATGTTTTAAGATGTTTACATATCTGGGATAAAAAATATGTATTTGTCACTATGCAATATTGCATGTGGACAGTACACACAGAGACAGCACAAATATTCAAGAATGTGAGGAATGACTATAAAGTTAAGACTGATATGTTATGAAAAGGATCATAATTTTAAAATTTGAGTGAAGTTTATCATTCAAAGTAGTTGCCTGAGTAGTGTTATTTATTCTAATAATGCAATTCTCTAAAACATTGTACTCCCCTTTTGGAATTATAACAGAATACAGCCCTCAAATATGGGTTCTTAGATTGAAGTGGGAAAGGATCCAAATAAGTCTATATGTTTTTACAAATATGTTGCACAACATATGAATACATATGTATATTTTTGCATGTATATTAATTTGTAAGCATTAGCCAAGGCCAGACCAACATGTCATTTTACTAGAAGCCTTTATGTTGACTCATTTATTTGTCAGCACATTGAAGTTTAATCATTAAAACAGTTCTTAAGTAACCTAAATTTTTTCATCTTGTCATGGAGATTTGGAGCTGATGTCTTCCTTATTATAAGGAATAGAGACTGGATCTATAATTTCATTCTCAGCTGAGAAATCTCCTTTCAATTCATATCAGTACTTTCTCTAAATCATTTCTGGAGCAGACAACTATCAAGGTTAAGTGATGTGTGTAGGTTTACACAGTCAATTTTTAAAGGGGAAAAATTCTACAGAATCTTATGCCAGTTTTGTATCTTAACAAGATTATTTAACTCTAAGATTAGTACTTCATCCACTGTACCACCTACCTACTTCAATCTTTGTTTTAGATTTTCACTCACTCCTATATTTTCCTTTAATACTATTCCACAATTTTACCAAGAATGTAAAGCAAGTTCACTCTTTTCCAATTTATTAAAAATTGGAATATCATTTATTTATCTTCTGCTTTCTAGCATCATTGTTCTCCATGATTTTTCAAGAGGCATGGATAATAATTTAAAAATAATATCTACTGATTCTTTACTTGAAGAGTCTATTTTAACTCATTGAAAGAATCTATTTAACATTTATTATTTCTCTTACTTATTTTTTATAATTCCCTCTTAGCCATTTTTTCTGATTCCTCATAGTTTAAAACCAGTATTTTTGATGGAGCAAACCCAAGATCAGATTCCATTAATAGACATTTAAGTTAATTTAAATGAGAAAGAAAATGTTAATTAAAAAGAGATCATGGAAGCTATATCCTACCTCTTATTTCTACATGTGAAACTTACATAATTACCATATAATGGAATGATAAAGTGAATAGCATTTCCCAAAGTGAATGATGTTATAGAACTATTATTGATGCCTAAAAGATTAATCAGGACCTTGAAAAGGCTAGAGTTTCAGACCTATATTCACATTAGGAATTAAGGTGAGAAAATCATTACCAAGAAGAGAAAAACTTAAAATGTTCTTTAGTTATCTTAAAATACTCAAATAAGAAGGTCAAATTTGGAGAATTCTCTTTGTAAGATTTTTGGGAAAGTATGAAGAAGAATATGGTAGTGCTTAAATGTAAACCAACCAAACAACTAATAAACAGATTATGAAATGACTGCTGTCAAGAACTGTAAATATGTAGCACCTGAATTAATAAAATAACATTAGAAATTTGCCCTGAATAATACTCTCATGCATGTTTATTCTTTTTTTTTATTATAGCTTTTTATTTAACAGGTATATTCATGGGTAATTTTACAGCATTGACAGTTGCCAAACCATGCATATTTATTCGCTTTGAGTCTTAGAGGACCTTTGTTTCTTAAACTCTATCAAAGAGACATAAATATATTAATAAGCCATGTGATCTAGAGCAGTATTTCTTGTTTTTCACTTTTATTAATTTGCTCTTGAAATGCAGACACTTGAAAAATTGCAAGGAAACCTTAAAACAGGACAGTTCTTTGCATCTGAAATTTGAAACCATTCTAATAACTTACAGCTAGAGATGACATTAAATATTTTTATTTATGTTTTATATATCCAAACTTGAATTACTAATTTTATATGAAATAAATACATACAGAAATATATCAGAAATTTTACTTAAGAAAATATTGAAGATATTACATTGTAATGATCAATGTAAAAAATAGATTTTTTTATTCCCATCTTTGCCACATTGAAAAGTGTAGTTTTCTCAAATATTAGGGCAAATTTATGATAAACTTTAAAAAATTTCCATTCACAAGTGTTATGAAGTATACAAGGTATATTAAAGCCTATTCAGGTAGACTGATGGGAAGGGCAAGCCCACTGGGAACTCAAGATTTATAGTATATTACCCAATTTTCTTCTTTTATTTGCTTAGGCATTAAGACTACTTTGATCACACTCCATGACTTAGGGATTAAAAAGAGAATTTGCTTAAAAGGGACTTGTTAGGTTATTCAGCTGAGCTAACAGCTGGAGGAAAGAACCTAATGATTGTTCTTAGAAACATAAAAGGAAAAAAGTACCATTCCATGACCAAGAATGGAGACCAATAGTGATAATGAGCTACTACTGTGCTGGCCCTTCTGTTCTCATACAATAAGGAACTATAGAGAAGTAGCTGGCATCTTACACTCTGATGAATGTATTCTTCCTAAACATTATTATGTTTTATTTTTTTAAAGAAATGCTTAGAATGTTCCACAAAATTACTTAAGTTAGCATTGTGGAAATTGACAGCTTATTCTTACCCTTCTCTTGCTAGAACAAGTCTATTTGAGAAATGAAATTTTTTTCAAAGAATGAAAGAAAGATAAAAAGAAAAATTCCCTTAGGGAATTATTGTCAAAACCCAAACTAGCAATGTTAAAGGTGAAAGAAATATCAAGAAGATATCAGATCAAATCTAAAGGCAACAGAAAGTCAACATCTAATGTAGATGATGACAGTATCTTATTTGTTTTTATAACTACTGTGCTTAATATCCTTAATAAAAAATAAATCATTTTCTAACTAAATTCTGCCCAACTATTTCAGTCTCTGTTCTCCTATTCTAGTATCTGTAAAGGCATTCTCTGAAGCATCCTTAAAATTCCTTTTATTAAAAAAATTCATCCCTTACTTTACTCCCCCCAAAATAGAATGTTTTCGATCTTTCAAAATATATTTCCTAACTTTTGTAAGAATCATCTATATTGCTTATTGCACATGTTTCTAAGAGATAGAAGCTCAAACTTTATATATTTCAATTGAAAATAAATTTTCCTAATTAAAAAAACAAATAATAGTTAATAGCTCTCTAGTATTTGTATTTTAAAAAATTTTGAGACAGTTATTTTTGTAAAATAAAAGATGATTGAGTGATGCTAATACTCATGCCTTAATTTATCTGTAGGCTTAAATTTTCATATATCTGATTCCCTTAAAGAAATTATGCCTAAATTTTAATTAAGAACTAATCATTGCTGAACAAAATAAGCTGATTAAACTCATAACCCTGCATTTTGTATTCTAACTAATAAAGTTCAATAATAGTTTAGTTTTTTCATTGACAGCTTGCTAGTTCTGACCCACGTTCACTTCATAAATTACCCTACCCCAAATGACAGAATTAGAGATAATAGGTAATATTAAAGGGAAGCAGACAGGATGATAATGCAAAGATGGGTTATGATTTGCATCCTGATCCATATTAAATTCCAGGTTTTTTTTCCTGTATAATTTTACATTTGTCCCTGTTTCACCTTTCTCCATCTTATATCCATGAAATTTGCTGATCTATCCAATGTGATCTCCTGAAAACTAAATAAGCACACTTTAATCTATAAATTACTTATTACTTGTTACTTCAAAGGTCCCTTGTTTTCTTTTTCTTTGCCAATGCTAATGTCAACTTACTATCACTTGTTTCATTCTATCCCATTCTTGATTTTGTATTTATTTTAATCTTTCACAGAAGAAACATCAAAATTGTATGTAATGTGAGAAGGGTAAAGGATAAGGAAAGGTGAGGAGATTCCTTTCCATTATAAATTTTTAATATTTACTATTTTTCAATCTATTTTCTTTCAAGTTTAAATCATTAGTCCACTATTTTACCCATTTTTGTATATCCTCAATGACAAAATTTATACTACACTTTGGTCATAAGTCATAATAGGTAAGTTGTAGTCTATCTTAGTGTTGCCATTTAATATAATTGCAATTTTGTTTTCCTAAAATTGTGGTGTTCCATAATTCAGTAAAATAGTATTATGAGAATAATAGTTTTTTTCTGGGAATGGCTTTTGCTGCAAAGGAGATGATTATAATAATTGAAAGAGCTACATATGTTCCCAAATGTATTCTAACCTTTTCTCCTATTGTTCAAGAACCTATTTCTCAATTCAACTTCAGTACCTTCTGAAAGTACATATACTAATATACTATCTAAATGTGATATCTATTGACAGCTTTGTTGCAATCCACATAATATTCTTCTCATCTCTTGCTCTTATTACAGTGATTATGATAAGACCTATTTCTCAGGCATCAATGAAGCAATCATCAAGTGTTTGTTGAGAACCTATTATGTCACAAAAATTGTTAGCTTCTGGGGATATAAGTATGAAAATGAAAAACACCCTTACCCTCAAGGATGAAAATCCTTAGTTTTAGAAAAGTTTTAATATAATAATCATCATAATGTCTACTATGACCAGAAACATCTGCAGAATCTCACCAAAAGCTATTTGGATTCTGGATAAAACATCTCCCATTACATTGGCTAACAACTCAGATAATACCTTCTTATTATTATAAGTTTATTGATGGTGTGTTCTTTTTTATTGATTGCTTAGATTTTCAGTGACAACTTTCCATTTCTGTCCCATGTTCATTTCAAAAGTTCTTACATCATAATCATTTTTGGTTACAATGTAACTTCTTTCTCTTATGCAGCAAGCAATCTTCTTATGATGAAAGAGAAAAAAAAAGATGGAACAAGGACAAGAAGAGAGGAAGTAAGGGAGAGAATAGAACAGTTAGGAGAAAAATTAAAAATAAAAAGAAGAGAAAGAGGAAAAGAAAGAGAAGTAAGAAGAACAAAATAATAAGAACTAATCAATACATTTATCATGTCTTACAACATATGCAATGTTTCACAACATGGTCCACTTTGCACTGAAGAAAGGAAAATCCAATTTCTCAAATCTTCTCTAGTAGCAAACTTAGTTATTATATTTACACAAATTTCAGTTTTATTTTGCTTTTCTGCCTGTTGATATTATTATTATGATATTAATATGAGTATATATTTTCCTGATTCTAATTGTTTCACTTTGTATCTATTTGTATATGCCTTCCACTGCTCCTATGAATTCTTCTGGCACATTGTTACATGACTTTTAAATATATTCTTATCCATATAGCATATATTGTATTATCTCATTGTTATTAATGACCAACTACATTTCCCCCATACTTTTGCTATCACAAAAAGTACTATTTAAATTAATTGCATAAATTAGGAACTCTGCTCAAAATGTTATAAAACTGTGCATACCCTTTGATTCAACAGTGTTTCCACTGGGTCTATATCCCAGAAAAGATCTGAAAGGAAATAATGTGCACATGTGCACCCACATGTGCAAAAATTTTTGTGGCAGCCCTTTTCATAGTTGCAAGAAACTGGAAACTGAGGGAATGCTTGCTCATCAGTTGGAAAATGGCTGAATAAGTTATGTTATATGAATGTTATGGAATATTATCATTCTATAAGAAATTATCAAAAGGATGATTTTAGAATGGTCTGGAGAGACTTATATGACTGATACAAAGTGAAATGAGCAGACCCTAGAGATCACTGTACAGAGCAATATCAATATTATACAACAATCAATCCTGATAAATGTGACTCTTTCCATCAATGAGATGATTGATGTCAGTTCCAATGATCTTGTTATAAAGAGAGTCATCTACCCAGAGAGAGGACTGTGGGAACTGAATGTGGATCACAACATAACATTCTACTTTATTTGATGTTGTTCATTTGCATTTTGTTTTCTTATTCATTTTGTTTCCTCTTTGATATGATTTTTCTTGTGCAGCAAGAGAATTGTATAAATGTTTACAAATATTGGATTTAACATATATAACATATATTGGATTGATTGACATCTAGGGGAAGGATGGGGAGAAAAAGGGGAAAATCTGAAACACTGGGCTATGCAAGGATCAATGTCAAAAATTATCTGTATATATGATTTGAAAATAAAAAAGGTTTAAATAAAAAATAAAGTAAAATAAAATAATTGCATAAATAGTTATCTCTTCCATATTGTGACTTTTCCCATTAGAGTTTCCATATATAGCAGGTTGGTATAAGAAATTAAATTGGGAGGCAAATAGTTGCCACAGTAGATAGACATTTTATTTCTTCAAATGAATTTATTATTTTGTCTATCTATACAAAATAACAATTTTGACAATTTAATTAACTTATTACTAAATATGTGCAACAATTTAGGTATTAGCTTTTTATTATTTTATTGTGGCCCTAATTTATCAGTAGATACTCCTCAAATTATTTGTTATCTTTTTTTGTTCTTTTGAGAATATTTTATTTTTACTTATATACCTTGAGTATGTTTTGGTGGAATAACTCATATATATATATATATATATATATATATATATATATATATATATATATATATATATATATATATATATATATACACATATATATATATATATATATATATACACATATATTTTTGTGATTTTTGACTGGAATTTAACCATTTATTATTTCCTCTAGCATTTCATTTTTACAATGTAGATTTGATAGTAATTTTGTGAGTTTATTTTTTAATTTATCCCTGTTTATAACAAAATGAATTTATTTTGGCAATCTCATCTGTCAAAGAAATTTGTATGATTGTAATATTTGTGGAAGACATTGATTTATCAAGAAGCTCTAGGGATACTGTCATCAAAGTTTTCCTTTTGTTTGTTTTGTTTTAACAATGTAGTTGAATTTTATTCTTTATATCTCATTCAATTATGTCTCTTTACTTGAAATATTTTGTAATGACTTCTGAAGACTAAGATAATTTGAGGGTTTTTTGACTTCTTCATGAAAGCAACTGCTTTTGTTCCACCAGGCACCCATCACTAAGAAATTGTGAAAGAATCAATGTCTTTATTTTATTATTTTGTGTAATTGCCTGTTTAGACAGATCATGTTGGAATATTATTCCAGATCATGTTTAAATATTGAGAATGCAAAATCAGGATTACCCAGGATCTAGCAACTTCCATATTAAAGCATCAAAGGACCTGGAATATGATATTCCAAAGGGCAAAGTAATTTGGATTGCAGCCAAGAATCAACTATTCATCAAAATTAAACATTATCCTTCAAGAAAAAAGGTGAATATTCCATGAAATTGGTAAATTTCATTTATTTTAATTGAAAATACCACAGCTGAGCAGATTTATTGTTTGATACAGAGCTCAAGAGAAGAATAAAAAGGTAAAAGGGAAAGAAAAATTAAAGTTAAAATGTTTATCTTCCTATATGGGAAGATGATATGTTTAAATCTGGAGAGTGCATATTTGTTAGAGTATACCTAGAGGGTGTAGGTATAATTTGACTTTATTGTGATGCTATAAAAAGAAACTAGGGGTGGAAAAGGGATTGCACTGGAAGAAGAGAAAAGATGAGGTAAAACGGACTAAATTACACTTCATGAACAGGCAAAAAAAAAAAAAAAAAGACATATTATAATTGAGGGAATGAAGGGAAAGGGATGAGCAATGTGTGAATTTTACTCTCATTAGATTTGGCCCAAGAGAGCATATCAGATATATTTAGCTTCACAAAAAAACATGCCTATGGGGAAGTAAAAGGGGAAAGGAGAAGACTAATAGAAAGGAAAATAGAAGTAGAAAGGAAAAATGAAAGGGAAGGTGGTAAAGGAGAGGGATGTTTGAGGAAAGTGGTCATCAGAAGCAAAACACTGGGGAGGAGGAAAAGGGGGAAAGGAAAGAGAAAAGTATAAATTAGGTAAAATAAGATGGTGGGAAATACAGAATTAATAATTTTAACTGTGAAAGTGAATTGATGAATTCTCATGTAAACTTTAAATGGATAACAAACTGGATTAAAAGCAAGAATTCTATAATATCTTGTTTATAAGAAATACATTGAAAGACCTCAAAATCAAATGCAGAAAGGCAGAAATAGTAAATGCATCTTTTTCAGATCATGATGCAATAAAAATTACATGTAATAAAGGGCCAGTGAAAATAGGTAAAATTAATTGGAAATTAAATAATCTAATGATGAGTGTTTGAAACAAATCATAGGCACAATCTATGATTTCATTCAAGAGAATGACAGCAATGAGACAACACGAGAATGTGTGCAATTCAATCAAAGCAGTTCTTAGGGGAAGTTTTATATTTCTAGATCCTTATTTGTTCAAAATAGAAAAAGAGAAGATCAATGAATTGGGAATGCAACTATAAAGCAAGAAAAATAATAAATTAAAAGTTCCCAATTAAATACCAAATTTGAAATTCTGAAAATAAAAGGGTAGACTAATAAAATTGAAAGTGAGAAAACTATTGAACTAATAAACAAAACTAAAGTGTGGTATTGTGAAAAAGATAACAAAATATATGAACCTTTAGTTAATTGGATTAGTAAAAGAAAATAAGAAAATCAAATTGTTAGTATCAGAAAAAAAAAAGTGAACTTTCCACCAATGAAGAGGAAATTAAAGCAATAATAAGGAGCTATTTTCCCCAACTGAATGCCAATAAATCTGATGCTCTAAGTGAAATGGATGAATATGTATAAAAATATAGATTGCCCAGATTAACAGAGGAGTAAATTAATACATAGACCCTTTTAAGATAAACTAATTGAATAAGTTATTAATCAACTCCCTAAAGAAAAATTTCCAGGGACAAATGCATTTACATATGAATTTTACCAAATATTAAAAAGAAAAACAGTTAATACCAATTGTATGCATATTATTTGGAAAAATAGAGAAAGGAGTCTTATCAAATTCCTTTTATAATTTGGTGTTGATACCTAAACGAGTTAAGGTCAAAACTGAGAAAATAAAATTATAGACAAATTCTCTAATGAATATTGATGCAAAAATCTTAAATAAAATCATAGGAAAAAATTATAGCAAGCTATTACCAAAATAATGTATCACGAACAAGTAGGATTTAGACCAGGAATGCAGGGCTGATTCAATTAGGAAAACTATGTGTGTAATTCACAATATCAATAACCAAATTTACAAAAATCATATGATTTGATCAATAAATGCAGAAGAATTATTGAAAAAAATCCAAACACCCATTTCTACTGAAAACATTAGAAGGCATAGGAATAAATGGAGTTTTTTCTTAAAATGATCAGTAACATCTATTTAAAACCATCAGCAAGCATCATATGCAATAGGGATAAATTGGAACCATTCGCAATAAGATCAGGGATTAAACAAGGTTGCCCTCTATCACTATTACTATTCAATATTTTATTTAAAATGTTAGCTTTAGCAATAAGTGAAGAAAAAGAAATTAAAATAATTTGAGTAGATAATTTTAAAAAATTATCATTCTTTGCAGATAATGTGATGGTGTACCTATAAAATCCAAGAAAGTAAATTTAAAAATTACTAAAAAGAGATTACAACTTCAGCAAAGTTTCAGGATATAAAATAAATCCGCATAAATCATCAGTATTTCTATGTGTTACCAATAAAGTCCAGCAGCAAGAGAAAAAGAGAAATTCCATTCAAAATAACTCTAGATAATATAAAATATTTTATAATCTACCCACCAAGACAAAATCAGGAACTATATGAACACAATTACAAAACACTTTACACACTAATAATCTAATCAATTGGAAGACAATTAAGTACTCATAGGTATGTCGAGTTAATATAATAAAAATCACAATTCTATCTAAATTAATCTATTTATTCAATGCCATACTAATGAAACTTCCAAGAAATTACTTTACATAGCTAGAAAAAGTAATAACAAAATCCAACTGAAATATCAAAAATATCAACAATTTCCATGAAAAAATGCAAATAAAAATGGCCTAACTATACCAGACCTAAAACTCAATTATAAATTAGTGGTCATTAAAATCATTTGGTGCTGGATAAGAAAAAGACTAATCAATTAGTGGAATAGGTTAGGTTCACAAGACACAATATTCAATGACAATAAAAATCTAGTATTTGACAAATACTAGACCCTTGCTTCTGGGATAAAAACTCAATCTATGACAAAAAATGCTAGCAATTTAGAAATTAATATGGTAGAAGTTAGGCACTAACCTACTTCTAACATCCTATACTAAGTTCAAAATGGATTCACAATTTAGACCAAAAGAAAAAAAAAAAAGATACTATAAGAAAATTAGAAGAATAATCTTCAGATCTGTGAAGAAGGAAGGAATTTGTGGCCAAATAACTACAGGACATTATGGAATACAAAATGGATAGTTTTAGTTATATTAAGTTTTAAAGGTTTTGTACAAACAAAATCAATGCTGACAACATTAAAAGAGAAGTTGTAAACTGGGGAAATAATTACATCCAAGTGTTTTGATAAAGGCCTCATTTCTAAAATATATAATAGACTCAAATTTATAAGAATATAAGCCATTCTCCAACTGATAAATGGTAAATAATATGAACAGTTTTCAGATGAAAAATTAAAACCATTTCTAGTCATATGAAAAAATGATCTACTACTAATGATCAGAGAAATACAAATTAAGACAGCTCTGAATTGCTACTCCACAATTCTCTGATTGGCAAATATGACAGAAAAAGATAATGATTGATACTGAAAGAGGTGTGGGAAAACTGGGACACTAAAGCATTATTGATGGAATTGTGAACTGATCCAACCATTCTGGAAAGCACTATAGAACTCTGCCCAAAGGTCTGTCAAACTATGCATATCTTTTGACCCAGCAGTATCATCACTGAGCCTGTATCCCAAAGAGATCATAACAAAGGAAAAAAAAAAACTCCCATGTGAAAAAAAAATCTTTGTTGCAATGTTTTTTACGGTGGGAAAGAGTTGGAAACTGAGTAGATGCCCATCAGTTGGAGAACAGCTGAATAAATTATGGTATATGAATGTTACAAAGTATATTTTTCCATAAAAAATAATACCAGGATGGTTACAAAGATACCTGGAGAGACTTACATGAACTGCTACTAAGTGAAGGGCATAGATCCAAAAGAACATTGTAGACAAAAACAGTAAAATTATGTGATGATCAATATTGATGAACATGACTCTTTTCAGTAATGAGGTGGTTCAGGCTACTTTCCCACTAACCTGGAAAATTGATTTGGAGAAATAATCTAAAGATTATTGGACTTCCTAAAAATCATAATGAAAAAAGAGTCTAGAAACCATTTTTCAAGAAATCATGAAAGAGAATTGCCCAGATGTCATAGAATCAGAAGGTAAAATAGCCATTGAAAGAATGCACTGGACACTTCCTGAAAGAGACCACAAAATTAAAACTCCAAGGAATATTGTGGCTAAATATCAAAACTATTGGACAAAGGAAAAAATATGACAAGCAGCCAGGAAAAAAAAATCAAATACCAAGGAGCCACAATAAGAATTATTCAGGACCTAGCAGTTTCTACCTCAAAATATCAAAGGCCCTAGAATATGATTTTCTGAAAGGCAAAAAAAAAAAAAAAAAAAAAAAAAAAAAAAAAAAAAAACTTGGAATGCAGCCAATAATAAGCTACCCCACTAAAATGAGCATTTTTTTCCTTGGGAAGAAGATAGACATTCAATGAAAAAGTGAATTATATTTATTTCTGATGAAAGACCAGAGCTAAACAAACAAAAGATTGCCTTCCAAAATATAGAACTTAAGAGAAGCATAAAAATAGTAAAACCAAAAGGACTCCTGAGAACTCTGTTTCTGTTATGGGTATTCATAGAAAATACATGTATAATTTGATTTTACAGTTATAATATAAAAAAATTAGATATGGAAAAGGGATTGTACAAAAAAAGGGGAGAGGGTGAAGGTAAAATAAGGGAATTATCTCATAAAGAGGGAAACCTATTATATTTGAGGGAAAGAAGGGAAGGGAATGAACATTTAGGTTATTCTTATTCTCAAAAGTTTTGGCTCAAAGAGAAAATATTATACATATCTGGTTTCACAGGGAAACTTCTCTCATTTTATAAAAAAAAAAAAAAAACTGAGAGGGGAAAGGGGAAAAGGGAAGGAGTAGGCTAAATAGAAGGGAAAATAGAAATGGTAGGGGAAAGATATAAGTAAAAAGAAGGGAATCTAAATTGGGAGGGCTGTGTGAGGCAAGGGGTGTTCATTAATAAAATACTGGGGAGAAGAGAAAGGGTAAAAGGAAAGAAAAAAGTATTATTTGAGGTTAGTAAGACGGCAAGAAATACAGAATTAGTAGTTTTAACCATAAATGTTAATGAGGCAAACTCTCCCAAAAAGTAATAGCAGATAGCAGACTGGATTAAAAGCCAGAATCCTATAATAGGCTGTTTACAAGAAACATATTTAAAGCAGAGTTATACATAAAGAGTAAAGGTAAAAGGATGAATGAGAATCTATTATGCTAGTGGTGAAGTACAAAAGAGCAGGGGTAGCCATCCTGATCTCATATCAAGCAAAAGCAAAAATTCATCTAGTTAAAAGAGATAAGAAAGAAAACTATATCTTGCTAAACAGTACCATAGATAATGAAGCAATATCAATGCACCAAGTGGTATAGCATAGAAATAGTAACCTTATATTAGGACATAAAAACCTCAAAATCAAATGCAGAAAGGCAGAGAATAGTAAATGTATTTTTTTTCAGATCACAATGTAATAAAACTTACATTCAATAAAAGGCCAGGGGAAAATAGACCAAAAAGTAATTGGAAACTAAATAATCTCATCCTAATGAATAAATGGGTGAAACAGCAAATCAAAGACATAATCATTGTGGGATGCAGACAAAATGGTAATAAAGGGAAATTATATATTTCTAGATGCTTACTTGCCTAAAATAGATAAAGAAAAGATGAATGAATTGGGCTTGCAACCAAAAAAGCTAGAGAAAGAACAAATCAAAAAACCCCAATCAAATAACAAACTTGAAATTCTAAAAATAAGAGATTAATAAAATTGAAAGCAAAATACTATAGAATTAATAAATAAAACTAAGAGTTGGTTTTTTGAGAAAAAAAAAACAATAAAATAGATAAACCTTTAGTTTATTTCCTTAGAAAAAGGAAAGAGGAAAATCAAATTTTTAGTCTCAAAAATGAAAAGGGAGAACTTTCCACCAATAAAGAAGAAATTAGAGCAATAATTAGGAGTTACTTTGCTGAACTTTATGCCAATAAATTTGATAATCTATATGAAAAGGAGGAATACCTACAAAAAATATAGATTGCCCAGATTAACAGAAGAGGAAATGAATTACTTAAATAATCCCGTTTTAAAAAGAGAAATAGAAAAAGCTACTAACCAACTCCCTAAGAAAAAAAATCTCCAGTGCCAATGGATTTATATATGAATTCTACCAAATATTTAAAGAACAATTATCCCCAATGCTATATAAACTATTTAAAAAATAGGGATTGAAGGATTCCTACCAAATTCCTTTTATGACATAGACATGGTACTGATACCTAAACCAGATGAGTCTGAAAACAGAGAAAGAAAATTATAGAACAATCTCCCTAATGAATATTGATGCAAAAATCTTAAATAAAATATAAAAGAGGTTACAGAAAGTCATCCTGAAGATAATATACCATGACCAAATAGGATTTATACCAGGAAGACAAGGCTGGTTCAATATTAGAAAAACTATTAGCATAATATCTAATATTAGATTAGATATATCAATATCCAAATCAACAAAAAACATGATTATCTCAATAGATGCAGAAAAAGCATTTTATAAAATCCAACATCTCTTCTCATTAAAAACAGTAGAGAGTATAGGGATAAGTGAACTTTTCCTTAAAATAGTCAGTATCATCTTTTAAAAACTATCAGCAAGCATCATATATAATGGGGTTAAACTGAAACCATTTCCAGTAAGATCAGAAGTGAAACAAGGTTGCCCACTATCACCATGACTTTCAATATTGTATTAGTAATGCTAGCTTTGGCAATAAGAGAAGAAAAAGAGATTAAAGGAATTAGAGTAGGTCATGAAGAAACCAAATTATCACTTTTTGCAGATGATATGATGGTATACTTAGAAAACTGTAGAGAATCAACTAAAAAGTTATAAGAAATAATATACAACTTTAGCAAAGTTTGCAGGATATAAAATAAATCAACAGTTTTATACATCATTATAAAAATCCAATAGCAAGAGTTACAAAGAGAAATTCCATTTAAAATAATTATCCATAATATCTAAAATATTTGAGAATCTATCTGCCAAGGGAAAGCCAGGAACTATACGAGCAAAACTATGAATCACTTTCCACATAAGAAAAGTCACATCTAAATAATTGGAAAAATATCAAGTGTTCTTGGATAGGTCGAGCAAATATAATAAAGATGACAATACTACCAAACTAATCTATTCAGAAGCCCCCCCAAAAAAAAAACCTTTTAATGGCTTAGAAAAAATAACAACAAAATCCATCTATAAGAAGAAAAGGTCAAAAATTTCAAGGGAATTAATGTAAAAAAAGCAAATGAAGGTGCCCTAACTGTACTAGATCTAAAACTATATTATAAAACAGTGGTCATCAAAATCATTTGGTACTGCCTAAGAAATAGAGTAGTTAATTTGTGGAATAAGTTAGGTTCACAGGACAAAATAGTCAATGACTATAGTAATCTAGTGAGTGATAAACTCAAAGACCCCAGCTTTAGGATAAGAACTCACTATTTGACAAAAAATGCTGGAGAAATTGGAAGCTAGTATGGCAAAACGTAGGCATAGACCCATATCTAACACCGTATACCAAGATAAAGTTGAAATGAAACATAAAGAATGATATTATAAACAAACAAATAAACAAATAAGATAATTTACCTCTCAGATCTGAGAAGGAGGAAATGGTTTGTGACCAAAGAAGAACTAGAGATCATTATTGATTACAAAATAGATAATTTTGATTATATTAAGTTTAAAAGTTTTTGTACAAACAAAATTAATGTAGACAAGATTAGAAGGAAAGCAATAAACTGGGAAAACATTGTTACATTCAAAGGTTCTGAAAAAGCCTTATTTCTAAAACATATAGAGAACTGACGCAAATTTATAAGAATTAAAACCATTCTCCAATTAATAAATGGTCAAAGGATATGAACGATTTTCAGATAATTGAAACTATTTGTAGCCACATGAAAAGTTGCTCTAAATCATTATTGATCATAGAAATGTAAACTAAGACAACTCTGAGATACCACTACACACCTATCAAATTGGCTCAGATGATAGGAAAAGGTAATGATGAATGTTGGAGGGATGTGAAAAAACTGGAACACTGATACATTGTTGGTGGAACTGTGAACAGATTCAACCATTCTGGAAAGCAATTTGGAACTATGTTCAAAAAGTTATCATACTGTGCATATCCTTTGTCCCGGAAGTGTTTCTACTGGGATTATATCCCATAGAGATCTTAAAGGAGGGAAAGGGACCTACATGTGCAAAAATATTTGTGGCATTGTAGTGGCTTTTTGTAGTGTCTTGAAACTGAATGGATGCCCAACAATTGGAGAATGGCTGAATAAATTATGGTATATAACTGTTATGGAATATTGTTGTTCTGTAGGAAATGACCAGCAGGATGATTTCTGACAGGCCTGGAGAGACATATGTGAATTGATGCTAAGTGAAATGAGCAGAATCAGGAGATCATTATACATGGCAATAACAATACTATACCATAATCAATTCTGATGTTCATGGCCCTCTTCAACAATGAAATAATCCAAAGCAGTTCCAATTGTTCAGTGATGAAGAGAGTCCTCTACACACAGAGAGAGGAATGTGGTAACTGAGTGTGGACTGCAACATAGTATTCTCACTCTTTCTGTTGTTATTTGCTTGCATATTGTTTTCTTTCTAGTTTTTTTTTTCTTCTTGATCTGAATTTTTTTGTGCATCAAGGTAACCTTATAAATACATATACATATATTGGATTTAACATATATATAATTTTTATTTATTTGTTATAGCTTTTTATTGACAAAACATATGCATGGGTAATTTTTCAACATTGACTCTTGCATAATTCTGATGCACGTAGCTCTCTTCAACAATGAGATGATCCAGAGCAGTTCCAATTGTTCAGTGATGAAGAGAGCCATTTACACCCAAAGAGAGGAATGTAGGAACTGAGGGTGGACTACAATATAGTATTCTCACTCTTTCTGTTGTTATTTGCTTGCAGTTTGTTTTCTTTCCTTCTTGATCTGAATTTTTTGTGAAGATAACCTTCTCTCTCTCTCTCTCTCTCTCTCTCTCTCTCTCTCTCTCTCTCTCTCTCTCTCTCTCTCTCTCTCTCCTATCATATGTTTTGAAAGTAAAAAAAAAATTTAAAATATATATATAAGTTCTGAGAAGCTTCTTAAATATGCATATCTAGTTTCTATTATTTCTCTATTTTCTACCAAAGTTTGAAACTTTATTTTACCATCTTCTCTTCTGTCAACTTCTTTTGTGAAATTTTAAAGTATCAATGTATCCATTGACTTAGTTTGGATGAAATTCTTAAGTAGCTTATATAATTGTTCCACTTCTTCATTCTTAATAACAGAGGGGCTTATAAGCTGCATTTAATTTAATTTAACATTTTGACATTGCATCAGCTAAGTAATGCAAAGTAAATTACAGAAATGTCATAGAACATCAATAAAAATATGCATGCTAATTTCCAGCCTCACTAAACTTTTTGAGAAATCCCTCAATACATCTTTATAGGTTTATGCAAAAAATGAAATAACTATGAGGATTGAAATCTCCAGAAAGTAATTGAATAAAACATGATCTATATCTATCTTCATTGATTAATAAAGACAATATAATATTGGGTCACAATATAATATTGCATGAAATCACAAATGTAAATTGTCTGAATAAACTTTGTTTATTGCTATTTCTTTTTTTCCAAATTGAATGTCATTCTATTCTAGAAGTAAATTAAATTGGGCTGGCCTGTTTTGCTCCTCACAAAGCCATGTTGATTTCAATCCACTACCCTTTGCTCTTTAAGGTAATTGCAAATTGATCATTTCATGACTGGTTTTAGTATCTTTCTAGGTACAAAACTACATTGAGCAGTATAAAATCATTAAAGCTGTTCTGTTCCCCATTAAAAAAAAAAGGTCTTAAGAAAATTGGCATTTTATTTGTCATTTTCAAGTCACCAGAGACTTCGAACCTTTTTATGTTTTAAAAATAAGAAGTAATGCCTCCATGTCAACATTTACCAATTTTGAAGGCAACCTAGGATGCATGTTATAATGCCCTTGTGATTTCAATACATATTTCTTTTCTATATAAAATTTGCTTGATATTATAAATAATACAAATATAATTTTGCAATACTTGCAGGGCAGCTATGTTATTAATTATGAGGATCTGTTAAAACCATGGACATCCTTGCCCTTTGAAAAGTTTACAAGAATTTAAATTCTATGTGCCAGTACTCTACAATCTGTTTCAACCAAATGCTAAATCCAAATAAAATTTAGATTCTGTCCTCTAGAAAATCTCTCCGTTTCCCCATTTAGCAGATTGGTTTCAATAAGAAACCCTAGAAAAGTTTATGTAGTCCATGAAAATGTTAAATAGGCTTCCTTGGTGTTAGAATTATTAAATAGATTTACATATTTCAATATATAAAGAATTCCTAATTTTATGAAATGCGATTCCTACCTCAACCAAAGAAGTTTGCAACCCTTCATGTTTTAGAATATAACTTGTTTCATAAATTTGTGAAGTCAAGAAAATCCAATATCTGGTTTTATTAATGAATTGAGATAAATTTAGTTCAATTAGACATTGAATGACATTTATTTTCTAGATCCAGAACAGGCTTCATAGTTTTCAAGGAATTAACAGATTATATCCTTTCGCCACAATCGTGGTTTGATATGCTATTGTTGGTTGTGTTACTTATTCTTCTTAAAGAAACAATAGGCTTCATAACAGACTAGTTTAATTCATGTGACTAGTTTGAAGATATATTTTTTTGTTAAAGACTCATTGTTTAAATTATATCTGGCTCTAAAAAGTAAAATAACCCTACGTTCTGGCCTAAATTTTCAAAACTATTTCAAACTAATTAGTTTCCTATGACTAGATTCAAAATAGTTGTACTTCTTTTTATTCCTGTACTCCCTAGTGTTTTTAATAGAAATGAGTGTTGGATTTTGTCACATGCTTTTTTCTGCATCTATTTAGATGATCATATAATTTTGCCTAGCTTGATTATTGATATAGTCAATTATGCTAATATTTTAATTAGTATTGAAACAGTCCTGCAATACCAGTAAAAATCCTACTTGGTCATGGTGCATTATCTTGGGGATGACTTTCTGTAATCCCTTTTATAATATTTTATTTAAGATTTTTGGATCAATATTCATTAGGGAAATTATTCTATAAGTATCTTTTTATTGTTCTATAAGAAATGTGAGTAGAAGAAGGAAAAAATTGTACACAGCAAAAGCAAGCTTATATGATGATCAATTATAATGGACACAGCTCTTTTCAACAGAGAGGTGATTCAGGCCTGTTCCACTGATCTTGTAATGAAGAAAGTTAACTGCACCCAGAGAAAGGACTGTGGGAACTGAATGTGGATTGCAACGCAATATTTTCACTTTTGTTCTTATTGTTTGCTTGCATTTCATTTTCTCTCTCATTCCCCCTTTTTGATTTGATTTTTCTTGTGCAGAATGATAATTGTGAAAATATGTATAGAAGATTTGCACATGTTTACCAAATATTGAATTACTTGCTATCTAGGGGAGAGGGTAAGAGAGGAAAAAAATTGAAACACAATATTTTGCAAGGGTGAATGTTGAAAATTATCTATGCATATGTTTTGAAAATAAAAAAAAAGTTTTAATTAAAAAATAGAAGTAATTTTGTTATATATGACCTAACCAAACTGGGAATACTGGGTTGGGAAGAATGTTTAAAATGGTCACATAAGACTTCCATGTTCTGTTTTACTTCTCCTTTCTTTTCTGCTGGAATGAGAAATTATAAAACATAATTATTCCTTTCTGAGTAAATAGTTAAAGGCTTAGTTAACTTTCTCCTTTCATCTCTTCCTCTCCCTTCCTTTCTCTTTCTCTCCCTCTCCCTCTCTATTTCTCTTTCTCTGTCTCTCTCTGTCTCTTTCTGTATATCTGTCTCTCTTTCTCTTTCTCTCTTCTTCCCTTATTCTCCATTTATCTTTACCTAACTTATCTCATATTATTCCCTACTAGTATACCTGGTATACACTATACGATTCATTTCAATATTTTTAACTCTATTCTTTGATTCTGCTTAATTACTACACATACAATATACTTTCTTCTTCACTATGATTATTACAATTTCCCCCATACTTAAAGTCATTCAAATTCTATTCCATGAAGCCTGCTCAGATTATAAGGTGCATTCCCATGCAAAAAATAATATTTTGCACTAAACAAATGTTCAAAAAAGCTTAGTCAGATATAATTAAATCTCACTATTCTCTGGAATCTGACAATATTTCAAAGCAATAATGAAACTTCTCACTCTCTGAATGAGAGAAAACCTTTAAGTAATCTAGGAAATATGTTAATTACAATAAAAAAGGCAAAAGAAATTCACACATATTCACATATATCTCCATACATAAATAAATACTCTTTACCAATATTAACTTGCAGATTGAAAATTGTTCTGCAATTTATAGCCTCAGAACCCTTCTTGGGATAAGAAGTTCATCACACAGCCATTGTTAGAAGCTCAATTTTAAAGCAGACCTTCTTGACTTGTATCCATTATATGACTACAAAAATGATAATCCACTACAAAGAAAACACAGGTCCAGATCAAATTTATACATATGACAATTGGATTCCAGACTGAGTTAGAAGGTAAGCCATTTTACCTACCTAGTCTTTTTTTCTTTAAGAAAAATCTAGAGAGATTAATGACTTGACCAAAGTCAGTAGGGGTAAAAGACAGAGACTAAATTTTCACCCATATCCTGTGATTCTAAACCTGAGGTTCTTTTTAGTGCACCACCATTGCTAATTGTAGCAATCAATAATTTATTAAAAATGGAACATTTTTACTGGTTACTGAACTAGGTGTTCAAATACTCTGAATTAAACAATACCTACACACACACACACACACACACACACACACACACACACACACACACACATTTTGAGAGGGGTAAATGGATTTATCTCAGAAACAACAATACATTTTGGTCAAAACAAATGATTAAGACTTTATTTCCAACTTTGATACACTGACAGAAGATAGGCAGAATCCTGATTGAAGAATAAGAGACAAAGTTGTTATCTGAAGACTGTCAAATTATTAGAAAGAAGAATAAGCTAAAATAGGTAAGTAAGAAACTTTAGTTTTTGAACAATGATGAAATGGAAGAGCTTGCTGGAATAATTAGTTTTGAAAAAAGATCATTTTCAGAATTGGAGGTGGTTTTTGAAATCTTCAGAATGAAAATGAATGAAGACCTTTGAAGATTAATTGATGTTTGATTTGATGACATAACAAAAGAGCAAAGAG
The DNA here is from genome assembly GCF_048593235.1 of Sminthopsis crassicaudata. Lineage (NCBI taxonomy): Eukaryota > Metazoa > Chordata > Mammalia > Dasyuromorphia > Dasyuridae > Sminthopsis > Sminthopsis crassicaudata. The sequence continues at coordinate 95,658,187 of NC_133619.1, forward strand.
CTTAAAATTTTTATGGGAATTTTACCAAATACGTTGTGGTTTGTTTTAGTTTTAATATTATTTGAAGTCCTTAATAATAAGTATTTAACTTACTATGTATTAGATATTATTAGTTATCATAAGAGCCAGGCAAAACAAAGAGGTGAGAAAAATGTTGGGATTTGTTAGTACAGAAACAGGAACTAATTAATCACGGAAGAAATTTCTATGCTCTACCTTCACATCCTCTCAGGCAATGGATGATAGCTTTCAGATTACCAAGAAAGAAAATGCTTCTGAAGAAAAATAAAATTTGTTGGTAAGAATGATAATTCTTAGCAATGCACTTCCAACTTTCATACTACAGCATACAGAAGTACATTTCCTCATTTTACATCTCATTTTATTTTATTTTTATGATGGTAAATGATTTTTTTTTCAATCACATGTCAAGATAATTTAAAACATTCATTTTTACAAGATTTTGAATTCCAAAATTTTTCCTCTCTCCCCTACTGCCTTCAGAAAATTATTAAAAATTTGAAATAGTTTATACATGTGCTAACCATGTCAATTTCTATATTAGTTATAGTTATGAGAAAGTTATCAAGAGGATAAAAAGCATGGAAATAATAAAATAAGTGAAAAAGGGCACTTTGATATTCACTCAGACTCTCATTAATTCTTTATCTGGATGTGGATAAAATTTTCATTCATTAGTCCTTTGTACTTGTCTTGTATCATTGTGTTGTTAAGATCTTCTTAGCAACAATTAGTCAATAATAAGTTATCATCACATGATGTTACTGATATGTGTACAATGTTTTCACAATTCTGCTCATTTCACTTTACATCAGTACTTACAAGTCCTACAGGTTTTCCAGAAATCTACCTATGCATCATTTTTTTATTGCACAACAGTATTCCATTATATTCATATAACTCAGCTTATTCAGTCATGCCCATGATTAGCATCCCATCAGATTCTAATATTTTGCCACCAAGGATGTAGATCCTTTTCCCTTTTTTTATGATGTCTTTGGGATACAGACCTAATAATTCATAGTTTTCTTTCTCTTTGGCATAGTTCCATATTCTACAGAATAAGTTGAGAGATTCATAACTCTACCAACAATACACTAGTGAGCCAATTTCCCACATCCTCACCACATTTATCATTTCCTTTTTTTGTCATATTAGCCAATTTGATAAGTTTGAAGTGGTACATCAGAGATATTTGAATTTGAATTTTTCTAGTCAAAAGTGATTTAAAGCACTTCTTCATATACTTTTAGATAGTTTAGTTTTCATCATCTGTTTGCTCATATTTTTGTATCATTTCTCAATTGAGGAATGACTTATATTCTTATAAATTTGGCACAGTTCTTTTTATATTTGATAAAAAGGCCTTTATCAGAGAACCTTGTTGTAAAGATTGTTCCCTAGCTTTCAGCTTTCCTTCTAATCATGGTTACGTTGGTTCTATTTGTACAATTTTTATCTTAATATAATCATAATTATATATTTTGCATTTCATTATATTTTCTATCTCTTCTTGGCCATGAATTCTTCTCCTCATAAATATGATAAATAGGCTATACTTGCTTTTCTAATTTACTTATAGTGTTACCCTTTGTGTTTAAATCATGTACACATTTTTCCCTTTCCTTGGTATGTAGTATGAGATGATGGTCTATACTAGTTTGTGTTACATTGTTTTCCACTGGCAGTATTTGTCAAATACTGAGTTCTTACATGAAAAGCTAAAGTTGGAGAAGGATTTTGGGAAAAAGGAAGAGTAGGTAAAACAATTCCATAGTCTCCAGATTTCCCCCACAAACAAATCAAAATTTTGTTTCAGAGTGAACATAGGTCAGAGAAAAACACTCTCTGGTGACAAGCCTCCGAGAATTTGAAAAAAAAAAAAAAAAAAAAAAAAAGCAAGGATGTGGTTTAATGCTTGTGAAATATAAATAACTTTAAGGAGCTCTATAGAATGGACAAGTGAGGGGGCTTGGAGATAATTGGATTTAGAGATAGCCTCAGGCCAAAGCACAGGAATTTTCATCTTCTAGACAGTGGAGGAAGTCAGGAATCTGGGTGCAGGAAGACTAAGTGTACTTATAAGGAAGTAGACTTAGAAGTCTACTTATTAGGAACTCCAGGCTCAGGTATGTAGCTGAGACATTTCCCTGAGTGAGAAAGAACCAGTACACTCAGCAAATACAGAAGTAGGACAGAGATGGTAGGGCCGAACACTTGCAGGAAGGTAGAGTTTTTTCTTTGGAGTTCCAGATCAGAGGGGAGAGCTGAAGTGAAGCTAGAAGCACTATATACCCCACCCAGGACTAGAGATATTTACACTAATATATCTCATGAAAAAAAGAAAAAAAGAACAAGAAGAAAGAATGTAACTCAAAAAAGTTGCTATGAGAATAGGGAATTCTAGGAGTCATCTTCAGAGGAAAACATTGAAGTAAAAAAAAAAAAAAAAAGCCACTCCTACTCCAAAGAGTAATGTTAAATGGCTGTATGCACAAAAATGATTTGTAGAAGAATTTAAAAAAAAGACTTTAAAAATCAAGTGAGAGATTGAAGGAAACATTTTTTTTAAATCCAAGAAAAAGAAGATCATGAAAAAAAGTTAGAAGAACTATACAAAAGATTCAAAGTCTAAAAGAAGAAAATAATTCTTTGAAAATTACAATTGGGCAAGGGAAAGGCAACAAAATTATAAGAAACGAAGAAATAACAAAACAAAATGTAAAGAATGAAAAAAATATAAAAGCATATGAAATATGTTATATGAAAAAACAGATGTTTATCTAATAGAATAGATTTAAAAACAAATATTTTACAAGGAAGCAAAGATGGATTAATATATAATTTCTTAATTTATTTTTATTAATTTTATAATTATAATTTTTGATAGTACTCACTTCTTTTCTGAATTTTCCCCTACTTCCCTTTACCCCCTCCCCTAGATAGCAGGCAGTTTTACATATGTTAAATGTGTTACAGTATATCCTAGATACAATATATGTGTGCAAAACCGAGTTTATTGTTGCACAGTAAGAATTGGATTCAGATGGTAAAAGTAACCTGGGTAGAAAGACAATAATACAAACAGTTTACACTCAATTCCCAGTGTTCCTTCTCTGTCCATAATTGATCAATTGGAACTGAATTAGATCTTCTCTATGTTGAAGATATCCACATCAATCAGAACACATCTTCATACAGTATCGTTCTTGAAGTGTATAATGACCTCCTGGTTCTGCTCATTTCACTCGGCATCAGTTCATGTAAGTCTCTCCAAGTCTCTCTGTATTCATCCTGCTGGTCATTTCTTACAGAACAATAATATTCATAACATTCATATACCATAATTTACCCAACCATTCTCCAATTGATGGGCAGCCATTCATTTTCCAGTTTCTAGCCACTACAAAAAGGACTGCCACAAACATTTTGGCACATACAGGTTGCTTTCCCTTCCTCAGTATTTCTTTGGGATAGAAAGCCAATAATAGTACAGCTGGATGAAAGGGAATGCACAGTTTGATAACTTTATGGGCATAATTCCAGTTTGCTCTCCAGAATGGTTGGAGTCTTCATTAACTCCACCAACAATGCATCAGGGTCCCAGTTTTCCCACAGCCCCTCCAACATTCATCATTATTTTTTCCTGTCATCTTAGCCAATCTGACAGGTATGTAGTGGTATCTCAAAGTTGTCTTTAATTTGTATTTCTCTGATCAATAGTGATTTGGAACACTCTTTCATATGAGTGGAAATAGTTTCAATTTCATCATCTGAAAATTGTCTGTTCATATCCTTTGACCATTAATCAATTGGAGAATGGTTTGATTTCTTATCAATTAAAGTCAGTTCTCTATATATTTTGGAAATGAGGCTTTTATCAGAACCTTTAACTGTAAAAATGTTTTCCCAATTTGTTACTTCCCTTCTAATTTTGTTTCTATTAGTTGTGTTTGTACAAAAGCTTTTTAATTTGATGTAATCAAAATTTTCTATTTTGTGATCAATAATGATCTCTAGTTCTCCTTTGGTCACAAATTCCTTCCTCCTCCATAAGTCTGAGAGGTAAACTATCCTATGTTCCTCTAATTTATTTATGATCTCATTCTTTATGGCTAAATCAGGGACCCATTTTGATCTTATCTTGGTATGTGGTGTTAAGTGTGGGTCTATATCTAATTTCTGCCACACTAATTTCCAGTTTTCCCAGCAGTTTTTGTCAAATAATGAATTTTTATCACAAAAGTTGGGATCTTTGGGTTTGTCAAATACTAGATTTCTATAGTTGTACACTATTTTGTCCTGTGAACCTAACCTATTCCAATGATCAACTAGTCTATTTCTTAGCCAATACCAAATGGTTTTGATGACTGCTGCTTTATAATATAGTTTTAGATCAGGTACAGCTAGGCCACCTTCATTTGATTTTTTTTCATTAATTCCCTTGAAATTCTCAACCTTTAGTTCTTCCATATGAATTTTGTTGTTATTTTTTCTAGGTCATTAAAATAATTTCTAGGGAGTCTGATTGGTATAGCACTAAATAAATAGATTAGCTTAGGGAGTATTGTCATCTTTATTATGTTCACTTGGCCTATCCAAGAGTACTTAATGTCTTTCCAATTATTTAAATCTGACTTTATTTTTGTGGCAAGTGTTTTGTAATTTTGCTCATATAATTCCTGACTTTTCTTTGGTAGATGGATTCCCAAATATTTTGTACTCTCCACAGTGGTTTTGAATGGAATTTCTCTTTCTATCTCTTGCTATTGCATTTTGTTGTGATGTATAAAAATGCTGAAGATTTATATGGATTTATTTTGTATCCAACAACTTTGCTAAAGCTGTGAATTATTTCTAATAACTTTTTATTAGAATCTCTGGGGTTCTCTAAGTATACCATCATATCATCTGCAAAGAGTGATAGTTTGATTTCCTCATTACCTACTCTAATTCCTTTAATATCTTTCTCGACTCTTATTGTTGAGGCTAGCATTTCTAATACAATATTGAATAGTAATGGTGATAGTGGGCAACCTTGTTTCACTCTTGATCTTACTGGGAAAGATTCCAGTTTATCCCCATTACATATGATGTTTACTGACGGTTTTAAATATATGCTCCTGACTATTTTAAGGAATAGTCCATTTAGTCCTATACTCTCAAGTGTTTTTTAACAGTAATTGATGTTGGATTTTATCAAATTCTTTTTGCTGCATTTATTGGGATGATCATATGGTTTTTTGTTAATTTGATTATTAATATGGTCTATTATACTAATAGTTTTGCTAATATTAAACCAGCTCTGCATTCCTATATAAATCCTACTTGATCATGATATATTATCCTGGGGATGATTTTCTGTAGTCTTTTTGCTAATATCTTATTTAAGATTTTAGTATCAATATTCATTAAGGAGATTGGTCTAGAGTTTTCTTTCTCAGTGTTCAGCCTACCTGGTTTAGGTATCAGTACCATATCTGTGTCATAAAAGGAGTTTGGTAGGACTTCTTCATTCCCTATTTTTTCAAATAGTTTATATAACACTGGGGCTAATTGTTCTTTAAATGTTTGGTAAAATTCACATATAAATCCATCTGGTCTTAGGATTTTTTTCTTAGGGAGTTGATTAATAGCTTGTTCTATTTCTTTTTCTGAAATGATCTATTTAAGCAATTTATTTCTTTCTGTGTTAATCTGGGAAGCCTATATTTTTGGAGGTAGTCATCCATTTCACTTAAGTTATCAAATTTATTGGCATAAAGTTGGGCAAAGTAACTCCTTATTTTTGCTCTAATTTCCTCTTCCTTAGTGGAAAGTTCCCCCTTTTCATTTTTAAAAATGACAATTTGATTTTCCTCTTTCCTTTTTCTGATCAGATTTACCAAAGGTTTATCTATTTTATTTGGTTTTCATAAGACCAACTCTTAGTTTTATTTATTAATTCAATAGGTTGGTTTTTCTTTTCTTTTCTTTTTTTTTTTTTTTTTTTTTTTTACTTTCAATATTATTAATTTCTCCTTTTAATTTTAGAATTAAGTTTAGTATTAGGTTGGGGGGTTTTTAATTCTAGCTTTTTAAGTTGTAAGCCCAATTCATTGATTTTTCTCTTTCTCTATTTTATTCAGGTAAGCCTCTAAAGATATAAAAATTCCCCTTATTACCGCTTTAGCTGTATGATGTCTCATCCTTGTCATTATCTTGGATGAAATTTTTAATAGTTTCTATAATTCACCCAATTATTCTTTAAGATGGTATTATTCAGTTTCCAATTACTTTTTGGTCTATTTACCCCTAACTTCTTGTTGAATGTAGTTTTTATTGCATTGTGATCTGAGAAGAAAGCATTATGATTTCTGCCTTCCTGCATTTAATTTTGGGATCTTTTTGTCCTAATATATTGTCAATTTTTGTATAGATTCCATGAACTGCTGAATCTCTTCTATTATTAAATATATTTTCTTGAAATGGAAATTAATTGTTACATATTTTGAATCTTCCCTGATATTCTGCTAGGCACAGGACAATGTTTTGTTTTCTTTTGTTTTTATTTTTATTTTTTTTTTCCTTTCTTTCTCCATTATGTATTTACTTTTAAGGAAATTAAAAAAAAAAAAACAACTCTGCAATGTTTAGGTTTATCAAACATTGGGTTACTGTGATGATTAACTATTATGTTTTCTATAATCAATCTTTTGGACTGATCTATTACTCCATTTCTTAGCTACTGCCAGGTATTTTTGATGATTATTACTTTATAATAGAGTTTGAAATCTGGTGTTCCTTTGCTTTTGTTTTATTTTTTGGTGGTTGATTTGTTTTGTTTTGTTTTTTGTTTTGTTTTTCTTTTTCATTAATTCCCCTGATACTCTTGACCTTTAATCCTTGAAGATAAATTTTGTTGTTACTTTTCCAAGATTTGTGAAATAACTTTTTTGGTACATTGATTGACATGGGCAACTAAGTAAATTATTTTAGGCAGAATTGTTATTTTTGTTATATTGACTTGCCCTGCCAATGTGCAATTGATATTTTTCAAGATATTTTGAAACTCTATTTATGTAAAAAGTATTTTAAATTATGTAAAAAATATAATTTTAAATATGTAAAAAGTAAATTTAATTCATTTAGTTCCTGAGTTTGTCTTCATAGTTATACTCCCAAGAATTTTATATTGTTTGAAGTTATTTTAAATTGAATTTCTCCTATCTCTTGCTGCTGAGATTTGTTACTTATATAAAGAAATGTTGATGACTTATATAAGTTTATTTTAATGTATTACTACATTTTATTTATTATTGTTCAATTATTTTTCATTTCTATTTATTATTTCAAGTAGTTTTTTATTTATTTAATTCTCTAAGATTCTCTAAGTTTACTATCATATCAGCAAAGTAGGATAGTTTTGTTTTCTCCATTTTTTCAATTTTATTTTTTTTCTTTTATTGCTATCACAAATATTTCTAGTACTATATTGAATAATAGTGGTGTTGATGGACATACTCGTTTTATCTCTGATTTTATTGGGAAAGCTTCTAGCTTATCCCCATTACAGATCAAGACTGATGATAATTTAAGATGCATACTGTTTATCATTTTAAGGACCACTCCATTTTTGTCTTTGTTCTCTAGAGTTTTTAATAGGAATAGGTGCTACATTTTATCAAAAGCTTTTTCAGCATCTACTGAAATAATCATATAATTTCTATTATGTTTGTTATTGATATGGTCAATTATTTCATTATTCTTTCTTATACTTATAACCAGTATACATTCAGGATATAAATCCTATCTGATCTTATTATATAATCGATATGATACAATGTTGAATTAAACTTTGCTTAAATTTTTTGTATCAATATCCATCAGGTTTTTTCATTAATTTGAATTTGTTTGATTTTTTTATATCTCATTGCATCATTAGCTTGCTCTTGTACAATTCTTACTTTTACTGTATTGTTTTCATCAATTAGATTTGTACTTTCTTTTCCATTTAACCAATTGTGCTCTTTAAGAATAACTATACTCACCTGTCAGATTGGCTAGAATTACAGAGAATGATAATGTGGAATGTTGGATGGGATATGGGAAAAGTGGAACACTGATACATTGTTTGTGGAATTGTGAATACATCCATCCATTCTGGATAGCAATTTGGAACTATGCTCAAAAAGTTATCAAAACTGTGCATACCCTTTGATGTAGCAGTGTTACTACTGGGTTTAAGTCCAAAAGAGTTCTTAAAGAAGGGAAAAGGGCCTGTATGTGCAAGAATGTTTGTGGCAACTCTCTTTGTAGTGGCCAAAAACTGGAAACTAAGTGGATGCCCATCAATTGGAGAATAGTTGAATAAGTTGTGCTATATGAATGTTTTGGAATATTATTGTTCTATAAGAAATGACCAGCAGGATGATTTCAGAACGGCCTGCAGAAATTTGCATGAACTGATCCTGAGTGAAATGAGCAAGACCAAGACATCATTATATACTTACAACAATACCATATGATGATCAATTCTGATGGATCTGGCTCTCTTCAACAATGAGATGAACCAAATTAGTTCCAATAGTGCAGTAATAAATAGAACCAACTACACCCAGTGAAAGAATTTTGGGAAATGAGTTTGAACCACAACATAGAATTCCTAATCCCTCTATTTTTGTCCTCCTACATTTTTTATTTCCTTCACAGGTTAATTGTACATTATTTCAAAGTCCAATTCTTCCTGTGCAGCAAAATAACTATATAGACATGTATACATATATACATATATATATATATATATATACATATAATATTTCAAATTTTCCCCTCCTTCCCCCTATCCCCTCCCTCAGATGGCAGGTAGACCAATACATGTTAATATGTTAAAATATATTTTTGGAACAAAAGGTTTTGCAATTGTCAATCCTGAAAATTTACCCGTGCATATATCTTGTAAATAAAAAGCTATAATAAAAAAAAACAATAATTGTACTCTCTTCAGTGACTCTTTGTTCCTTCTTTTCCGTTTGGCCAATTCTACTTTTTAATCAGTTATTTTCTTTTTTCCAAAATGTTTACTTTCCCTCCCCCCATAATTTTCTGGCATCACTCTCATTTCTTTTTTTTTTCCATTTTTCTCCTTTTTTGAGCTCTTTCTGGACTTGAGACGACTTCTCATTTTCTCTTGCAGTTTTCTAGCTGCTTTGATGTTGTTGGGAAGTTCCCCTGGGGCCCACCTCCCTAATAATGTCATTTTTTTGTAAATTAAGCCTGGTGTCCACTATTGCCCTAAGCCTTTTTAGTGATGATTTGGGGAGATTGTACAAAATGCATGGAGGAGAGATAGAGAGGGTAGGTGACCAGGAGTACCGACAAAATTACATGGCTGAGTGTCTGGAAGTCACAGAATAGAAGAACAAAATTAAAAAAAAAAAAGAAAATAAACAAAATGTATTCAGAGGTAGATGTTAACAGCTCCTGAGAGGGATGGCATTCTGAAAGGAGGTACTGGAGGAGGGGGGCTAATGAGGAGGAAATATCCTTGCCAAAAAAAAAAAAAAAAGTCATTCCAAAGGCAAAAAATTCCCTCTATCTCACTTATTTGATTTTTAAAGTCCTTTTAAAATTTCTTTTAAGAAGTATTTTTTTTTAATATGGGACCATTCTGATGTTTCTCAGCTAAAAAGAAAATTTTGTTTTAGCTTATTTTTTAACTCCATTATCTTTCTCTGAATCTGAACTCAGCTCTCTCTCTCTCTCTCTCTCTCTCTCTCTCTCTCTCTCTCTCTCTCTCTCTCTCTCTCCTTTCTCTCTCTCTGTATATATATATATATATATATATATATATATATATATATATATATATATATATATATATATATATATATATGTGTGTGTGTGTGTGTGTGTGTGTGTGTGTGTGTGTGTGTGTGTGTATGCATGTATTTATAGTAGCTATCTATGGTTGAGTTCTTTCTCCTTTATTTGCTCATTTTCACCCTTTTATTTTATTTTTTGACACCTCTTAGCATGACCAAGTTCTAATCTTGAAGTTTGGGGAGTAATGCCCAAAACCTCACATTCTTCTTAGTGTTATTTCCTGAGGTCTGTCCGAGAGTTCAATCTTGCACTTTCTTCTCCATTCTTAACCCATTGCTAATACATTGGTTCATGCTATCCTTCTTATATTCATACTCCTTGCAGTCCCTCCAGTGACTGCAAACTACAAATGTCCTCTCTGCCCTGGAACTGAAATCAGGCTCTCTGCTCTCTTGAAAGTGTCCACAGGTAACACCCTACCCTCTGCTTTACTTTGCTAATGCACTCACCAGTTGTGTGCTATCTCTTTCTCCCCCAAAGTGGCAGCATAATCAGTATGCATCTGCTCAACATTCCTGGGGTTGCTGTCCCTTGATAGCAGAAAATGCAATGTTGCAATTTTTTTTTTCCCCCTGAATAGGGGTTCAACTTCCTTACTATCTCTGACTAATGAAAGCTCCTGATACTGTTGTTCCTTCTGTTAATCTTTCAATCTCCTCCTAGCTAGCTGTTAGATCCCCATACTGTCAGTGAGATAAAAGTTTCTATGATTGAGACTGACTCCCATTGCCTTTCAGGGCTTGTTGTTTGTTATTCTGAAGACTTGATCTGTAGATATTTGACCTTCACATAGGCCAAAATTTGCTCCTGGAAGTCAGGTCTTTTCTGTGGCCTTCTTAGGTAGTTTTAGGCAAGTCATTTAAACTCCTTGAGCCCAAGTATCATACTTGAAAATTGAGAATAACATTATTTGCTCACCCACCCTCCTAGTGGTGTTGTGATGGAAGTGTTTTGAAAACGGTATTTTTTCTTTTGAAATAAGATCACTCTCATTTCCATTAATCCATAATTCAATGAAAATATCAAATTTATTTCCCTATATTTCTCTTATTATTAGCTTCATATCACATTCCATAAAGTAAAGATATGTTTAAAAGCAAAAATAAGCCTTTTTTCCCCCTTGGAGGTAAGGAGGATATTGGCGGATTACTGTATATGATTTAACTTCTTTTTTTATTTTGAAATAACTAAATCAAATAGCAGTAAAACTTTTTAACTTTTATATTTTTCTGCCATAAAGGAACTTTAGAATTATTTCTGTAAATAATTTCCAATATTTTTAGTAGAGAAATGAAGTAACTGGGCAGTGGTCATATAGTTAGTGAGAGAAACAAGATATCTACACTGGCTTTCTTGACTTTAAATTTAGTATTCCATTAAATATACAATAGTTAAGTTACTTAAGTAGAATACAGGTATTTTAATTCTCCAAGGCTCGAAACACTAGAAATATTAGATCTCTTTTTATAGGTCTGGTATTTCAGGATACTGATTTCATTATTTGTTGGTACTGAGAATTTAGGGACTGAATGATATTTTTAAGAAAACTATATAAAATTATGGGCAATGTCTTTGGAACAAAGCTCAATATTTGTGTTTATAAAATTAGCACTTCTCTTGTTATCTTTGTGAGGCTGCTTTTTCTTGCTTTCCATTTCTATATATATATATATATATATATATATATATATATATATATATATATATATATATATATATATACATATATATATATATGTATATATATATATATATATATATATATATAAAATGTATTTTGTGACTGTATTCTAGTACACAGTTCTGAAATAGAATTAGAGTGTATTTTTCCACTGTAGATGACACAAAATGTCATACCTGACTACAGCAAAAAAGAAAAATAATCATTTCTGTCATTTGTTGCTAATTTTTTCCCTTAAAGGTGGATTGAGAACTGAATCTATTTATAACAAATTATAGTTCAATTTTCTTTGGAAATCATAATTTCAATCAGGATCAAATTACATGGTACTTTAAAAGTCAATAACTTTTAGAGAATTCAAAAAAGTAGTTGATGATGAACAGGATCTAAGGTTTATCTTAAAGTTCTTTCTAAGGCAGCTTTGATACAAGCATTCTTATATAAAGTATTAGGACAATTGTTTTAAAAAATCCCCAAGCTTAAGGCTTTATACTATTTCATAAACTTAAAACATAAATACCTTTTTTAAAATAGCAAACATAATTTTGTTGCTATTTAGCTAAGCAGATTTGTGAAGTCTTTCTAATATATGATAGTTATTCTCCTGAAGCATCCTTGTTGAAATGGAAATGACAGAAAAATCAGTTTCTACAGAAGGCAAAAACCTAAAGATATCTCAATCTGAGGTTCCAGGATAATGGTTTATTTGAAATACTTTATAATCAACAGATTAACCACAAATGAAATCAATGTTCATTTGCTATTGTCCCATAAGTACATTAAAGAAACAAAGGTAGATGTTAGACATTGCAATGGAAGATAAGTTAAAATAATTAAAAGAAAATACAGCTGTTAAGTTGCTGCATGAGCCCATCAGAAAATAGTTTTGTATTATAAACTGAGTGGATGTCCATCTGTAAGAGAAGCTGAACAAGTTATGATATATACATTTTATGTAATATTATTATTCCATAAGAAACCATTGGCAGGATCATTTCCAAAAGCCTTAGAATGAGACTTAAATGAACTGATGCTGAGTAAAGTGAGTAGAACTAGGAGAACATTGTACATAGCAACAAGATTATGTGATGATCAATTCTATGGGATTTGGTTGTTTTCAGGTGAGATGGTTCAGGCCAGTTCTACTAGTCTTGTGATAAATAGAGCTATTTGCACTCAGAGGACTATGGGGACTGAGTATGGATCACAACATAGAATTTTGACTTTTTGTTGTAGTTTCCTTGCATTTTATTTTCTTTATTTTTTTTCCTTTTTGATCTGATTTTTATTGTGCAGCATAATAATTGTGGAAATATGTATATAAAAATTGTAAATGTTAACATAAATTGGATTATTTGTTGTCTAGGGAAGGTGCTGGGAGAAGAGAAGGAGAGAAAATTTGGAACACAAGGTTTTTCAAGGGTGAATGTTGAAAAGTATGTGTATGTTTTGAAAATAAAAAAAACTTTAATTAAAAAAACAGAATACTTCTGTAATTCTATGTGTAATTTGTGGTAACAAATAAATGATGTTATTGCAGAGGAAAGAACTCTCATCATTAATTTTTTTCCTATGTTCCTCTTTAATGATACAACAAAAAATATAGATTACAATTTTCTCTACAGCATCCAAATGCCTGGGGATTGGTGTTTATTTAGCACCATCCTTTCATTTTAATGATAATAGTTACTAAGACTGAGAATGTTTAAGTACTTTATTCTATCACACAATCAATGAATGATATATCAAGGACAAATAAAACCCAGATCTTTGGATTTTTCTTTATCTTTCCATTATATGATACTGCCTTGAACATAATAAATGTAAAATAATTTGCAAACCTTACATAAATGTTAGGGATTATTATTGTAAACATCATTATCATCATCATCATCATTATCATCATCACCATCAATCAGTCATCATCATCATTGGTATTGTTTCCACATCATATTACATCAACTTTATATTTAAAATAATAGATGCTGAGGCAGAGCCAAGATGGCAAAATAAAGGCAGAGAATCACTTAAGCTCTTGCTCATACTCTTCCAAATACCTTTAAATAATGATTCTAAATAAACTTTAGAGCACCAGAACCCACAAAAATATGAATGAAATAATTGTCCAGTCAAAATCAACTTAGAAAGACAGTATGAAAGGTCTGTTGCACAGAATGAGAGTACAGCATAGCCCTTATCCTTGCAAACTGGGAGTAGATTTGAGAACTTTGAATCAGTGCCAGCAGTGGTCATTTTTAGACCTTTCAATTCATAGACACCAAAGACAACTTGGAAATTTGGCAGGAAAGGGACAGAAAGGAGCCCCAGAGAACCAGGGGACGCCTTGGGAGTCACTGAATTGGCAATGGTAGTGGCAGCAGATCAGCCATAGTAGCAGCAGTAGTGGCTTCTAGACGTCTCAGTTTACAGATTGCTAAGGGGATCGAACTCCAAATCAAAAAGAAATTACACAGGTCTCCTTACCATCATTGAAGCAGGTTTGCCTACACTCAAATCCAGGTTTCAATGTTGGCTTAGAATCCCAGGGCAAGGAAGTTTGCTCCTGCTCTAGAATTTACAGCCAGAGTGGATCTAGGACCTTGTTCACAGTGCCAGAGCAGAAAAAAAGTACATACTTTTCCTTGCATCATACCACCTTGAAAGAACTAAAATGTTAGGTTCTTGGAAGAATCTCTGAAAACTGCTACACAAAACTCCTGAAGGTTAGGATATTACACTTCAAACCTGGAAACAGAGCCATACTTTAACAGAAAATTAAACAGATTGAGAAAATAAACAAACAATAGAAAAGATTTTGACTATAGAAAGTTACTATAGTGACTAGGAAGATCAAAACACACATTCAGTAAAAGATAAGAAAGTCAAAGTCTTCAAGAAAAGATAAGAAATGGTCTCACGACATAAAAGAGCACAAAAGGAATTTTGAAAATCAAGTAAGAAAAGTAGAAGAAAAATTGAGAAAGGAAATGTTAATGAGGATAGAAATGCCTTAAAAAGTAAAATTGATCATATGGAAAAGGAAGTATAAGAACTCAATTAGGAAAATAATTTCTTAAAAATCAGAGTTGAGCAAATGGAAGCTAATGACTTCATGAGAAATCAAGAAAAAATAAAATCAAAACAATGAAAAGATAAAAAACAATGAGAAATATCTCATTGGGGGGAAAAAAAGTGACCTGGAAAATAGATCCAGGAGAGAAAATTTAAAAATTATTGCTCTACCTAAAAGCCATAATCAGAAAAAGAAACTAAAGAATATTTTTCAAGAAATTATCAAGGAAAACTTTAAGATTCTAGAACCAGAAGATAAAATAGAAATTGGCAAAAAGAAAATCCAGTGATCACCTCTTAAAAGAGATACCAAGATGAAAACTCCAATAACATTAAAGCCAAGTTCTGGAAAATTCAGGTCAAGGCAAAAATATTGCAAGCATCCAGAAAGAAACAATTCAAGCCACAATTTGGATAACACAAGATTTAACAAAATCTACATTAAAGGATTGGAGAGTTTGAAATATTATATTTAAAAGACCAAAGGAGCAAGGATTACAAGCAAGAATTACCTATCCAGCAATACTGAACATAATCCTTCAGGGGGAAAGGTAGCTAAAAATAGAGCACTTTAAAGCCATTGTGATCAAAAGAACACAGGTTAATAGAAGTAGATTTTCAAATGCAGATCTTAGGAAAAGTATAAGGGGATAATTAAGATACAATTCATCAGAAAACAGAAATAAAATACTTAAGTTAATCTGTTTGCCCACATGGAAGAATGATACTTTTGACACATAATAACTTTCTAATTATTAGAGCAGTTAAAGGGGAGGGGGGGGGAAGGGAAGGAGAGAGAGAAGAGGAAAATGAAGAAGGCACAGGTGTGAGTTGAATATGAAGGGATAATATCTAAGAATATAATTAAGGAGTTAGAGAAGAATGCAGTGGAGTGGAAGAGGGAGAGGTACAAAGGATGGAGTAAACCTTACTGTCATCAGAACTGGCTCAAAGAGGAAATAACATATCCACTCAATATGGGCATAGAAATCTATATTACACTGCAAGAAAGTAGGAAGGGAAGAGGATAGAAGAAGGAGAGAATGTGAAAGAAGAAAGAGCCTATGGGGGAGGGGTCAGAAGCAAAACATTTTAGAGAGATGAAGTGAAAGGAGGGACAAAATAGAATAAATGGGAAAATAGGTACTAATAATAATTTTGGAAATAATTTTGATGAAAGCTTCTTTTCTCAAACATGCAGGGAATTGAGTCAAATTTATATATATATAATATATATATATATATATATATATATATGTATATGTATGTATATATGTATATGTATGTATATATGTATATGTATGTATGTATATATGTATATATATATGTATATGTATGTGTATATATATATATATATATATATATATATATATATATATATATACAATAGCTATTTCCTAGTTGATGAATGATCAAAAAATATCAACAGTTTCAGGTAATTTAATCAAGTTATTTTAAGCCATATATACATTCTAATTCACTATCAATTGGAGAAATACAAATTAAAACAATTGTGTATCATTACATCATATTATTAGATTGGCTAATGATCCAGAAAAGGAAAATGACAAATCTTGGAGGAAATATGAGAAAACAAGACATTAATACATTGTTGGTGGTTTGTTTGTTGCCTTTTGGGGGAGATCTATGTTTTCTTTCACAACTTTACTTTTATGGAAATGTTTTATGTAACTTCATATGTGCCTTCTCAATAAGAGTTGGAGTGGGGAGGAAAGAAGGAAGACAATCTGGAACGCAGAGTTTTAAAAACACATATTCAAAATTGTTTTACATGTGACTGGGAAAAATAAAATATTAAATAAAATAGATCTTTAGATGTTTGGAGAAATACATTGTATTCATTTCCTATTCTGCTATTTATCCTTCTATATGTTTTTGTATAAACTCTTCCTTTTTGAGTATGACATTTATTTTTGTTTGAAATAGTCATTTATTCACTAATTCTTGATGTCTCATTGAATCATTCTCTTTCACTTGTCCAATTCTAATTTTTAGTGAATTATTTTCTTCAGTTAGTTTTCTTATCTTCTTTTACATTTGGTATTTGTACTTTTAAAGAACTTGTTTTGCTTATTGGATCTTTTTCTAATTTTACCAATTCTATTTTTAAAGGAGTTGTTCTTTTTTTCCCATTGCACCAACTCTGTTTTTCAAGGAGTTATTTTTTTGTCTATTTTGCCAAAATTATTTTAAAAGAAGTGTGTTTTTTTCAATATTTTCACCAAATTATTTTTAAGGAGTTGTTTTCTTCAATTAATTTATGTTTCCTTTTTCAACTCTTTTTGCAAAATTCTTATTTTCTTTCCTTATTTTTTTCCTGTTTTTTAAGATCCTTTTTTGAATTCTTCCAAGAGAGCCTTTTGAATTGGAGATCAGTTCATATAGCCCTTTGATGCTTCATCTAGAGATATTTTGCCTCTAATGTACTCAGGGTTTGAAATCTATTCTTCTCTGTCTCCATAAAAGCAATCTATGATATAAGTTCATTTTGCTGGGGGTTTTTTGCTCATTTTTAAAGGTTGAGGTCTACTCTTAGGCAAAGGGGAGATTGTCCCAAGCTTCATCCACAGATAAAATCAACTATCCAGACTGTGACTTGATGAGAGGCCAGATTTCGCCAATATTACATGAACACTAAAGTCATGAATCAAGATTCAAATGACCATGTGATCCACTTTTTCAGCTTAGGAGGTATCACCTGGTTCTTTATCCTTCAGGTATCAAAAGAGATAAGGAAGCAAAATATGAGCTAATGCTAACTCATTTGAAAGCTTGGCACAAACAACAGGATATGAAATTGGAGAACAAGATCTTGGATGAAGATTCAGATGAGGAAAAAGAGACACGCCACAAAATACGAGAGAAATATTAGTAATTAAGATGTTCAAATGAAGTATACTTGGGAAAGTCCTTCCTTCCTTCTTTCCTTCCTTCCTTCCTTCCTTCCTTCCTTCCTTCCTTCCTTCCTTCCTTCCTTCCTTCCTTCCTTCCTTCCTTCCTTCCTTCCTTCCCTCTTCTCTCCTTTCTTTGTTTCTCCATTCCTTTCCTTGCTTTTTTTCTTCCCTCTTCCTTTTCCTCTTTCTCTCCCTCATTCCCTCCTTTACTTCTTCTGTCCACATAGGGTATCCACATAGGGTATCATCTCCTTACTTATAAATGTTCATAAAAGTATTTTTCCTCTTTTGAACCTCTAAAATTTTCCAATATATCTTGGGACTTATTGGCTAGATTTAGTTCTTAGTTCTTAAGGATCATGCTTTAAAAACTACACCAATTAGATTCTCTTTGGCCACCATTGGTCATTGTTTGGATCCCAATTGACTCAGATTGAATGTAAATAGCAGTCATTTCTGCTATGGCCAGAAAACCTGACGGTTTTGCCCTCTCAGATTTATTTTTTTTTTTATTTTTTTTTTATTTTTATTTTTTTGGGCTAGGTGAAACAGGAGATGCTTTGCCTCAATTGTTACCTAGCCTTAATCCCTGAATGGGTGCAACCTCAAACAATCTGAGATTTGTAGAAAACTTCAGTTTGCAAAAATATTCAATGTCTCCCATTTCATCCAGGACCATCCTCCTGTTATTTTGATCTATATCTTGCCACTGGACCTAGGTGGTTCTGGAGAAGGAAAGTGAGGCAGATAACAATACACAGCTCTCCCTAACTCAAATCTAATTCACTTATATGGCATGGAATTATCTTCCTGATATTATGGCCCTCTTTGAGAACAAAGGATAAACAACAATTTGGAGAATGGGAGAAGATGCCTTTGAAGATTTTTAGTAGAAATGTGAGATATTTTCTATAAAAGATTCCCAAAAAGTCATGAAAGGGTTTTATGAAGAAGGAGATGAATTAGAATACTAATATGAACAGAGATCTAGCACTTGATTTTACATTATTAGATTTCTTGTGGATGATATATCAGGAAAATGACTAGTAGCTAAGGCCTTTCACTTAGGAAAGAAAAATGAAGCAATGATCCAGTGCTCCCTGGAAACTTGTCAAATACTCAATTCTTGGGTTTCCTTCATCAGAAGGTAGCATCTGGAAAAAAGAAAGCTAAGGACTGGAAGGAAAAAGATTATTATGACAGTGATGATGACATATTTCTTGATCAACTAGTTTGGTTGTGAGGCACCATATTAACAGGATGAAAAGAAGCTGAAAAGATTAATGATATGCTAGAGATCTATGATTCACTGATTAGGAAGTTAAATAATATAGATCCAGTGGAAGTTGAAAGTAGAAGTTGAAAGTCTCAAGCAAAGCCTTGTCAGAGTGTGCAACTAAAGATTCTTTGCATCCTTCGCAACAAAGATCAAATTAGGAAACATATTAGATGGTGTTTCTAAGGAAAAACAACACTTCATTTACAAACATTTAAGCTGAGGAAGGAAACAACAGAGGCTTACAGGGCTGATTTAACTTGTGAAATCAACAGAGATACCAGAAACTAGGTAAATTGAAAACCCAGGCTGAAATAAAATTTGGAAAACAAGCCAAAAAGGGCAACACTGCTTTTCTTTCTCTCTCTCTCTCTCTCTCTCTCTCTCTCTCTCTCTCTCTCTCTCTCTCTCTCTCTCTCTCTCTCTCTCTCTGCATGCCATGAAAAGAGGAACCAAATTTAAATTAAAACCTGGAATAATAGGGAAGTTGTACTCCACTTCCAGCACGCCCTCCAAGTTTAATTAATAAGATTGAATAATAAACCTGAGGGAAAAGAGGGTAAAGAAGACTGAAAAGAAGTATCAATGGATCATAGTCTTTTAAAAATAGAAATGCAATCAGAAGGAAGGAATTTAAGACATTTATCCAAGTCTAAGTCTTTCAAGTCAAAATAAACTGATAGCCACCATGCATGAAAAAGGGTCTCTGATTCAGCCAGGCTAAGAAAGGTAGAATAAAGGATACTCAGAGGTTAAGGAAATAACCCAGGTACAGTGGAAGTTTTTTGAGTCAAGTAAAAGTTGAAAACAGAGCAAAGAAATTCTGAAGAAAAAGATACAAGCAAATCACCACGAAGGCTTTCTTGTCAATATCCAGAAAATTATTCAGACTACTGAAAGCCAGAGTAGTGAGATAACACATCTTAATGAAAAAAAAATATGAGTATTGATTACCAAGTTATTTATTTTATTCACTTCTGCCCAAGAGGTGACATTTCAGCAAGCTTATTAATTGGTTAAATTTGTTAACATTTCAGGTTGAATGGCTAAGGATGACGCATTTGAGCAGACATTTGTAAATTTTTATTTAGTTTGATCTTTTCACCCAGATTCTTGACTTTTTAACTTAATGATCTTTGATTTTTATCTTCATTTGGAAATGATTCCTGCTTGTTATTCATGCATCAAAGTGAAAATGTATATGTGCATATAATCTAAGAAGTACATATTTCCAAATTAAGCAAAGGGAAAATAATGTTTTCATGGGTTTGCTATATCATTAGATTAAAAGAAATGAAAAGTAGTGCATAGAAAAGGTTTACTCTTTCATCATCCAGGCTTCATATGAAAACTAAAAGTATTTGCTAAAGGCTAATAGGAACCCTCATTGTCATACCTTATTATTTTTTTTTCAGAGAAACAACATGATATTATGAGTAGGATCCTGGAAAAAGAGTCAGGAAGTTATTGTTATTCTCTCTTTAAGTTGTGTTCAATTCTTCATGAACTCATGGATCATAGACCCCCATACCTATCTATCCTCCATTATTTCTCAGTCCACCCATGTTCATGATGATTTTTTTCTATGATACTATCTATCCATCTCATCTTCTGCTTTCTTCTTCTTCTTCTTCTTTTTTTTTTTTTTTTTTTTTTTTTTTTTTTTGCCTTCAATCTTTCTCAACATCAGGGTCAGTCAAAATCATGAATCCCATCTTTTCATTATATGGTCAAAGTATTTCAGCTTGAGCATTTAGGTATTCCAGTGAAAAGCCTGGATTAATTTTTTAAGATTTTTGTGATTTAGCCTCAGCAATAAGAGCCAAGAAAGAGATTCAAGGAATTAGAGTAGGAAATGAGGAAATCAAACTATCACTCTTTGCAGACTTAGAGAACCCCAAAGACTCTGCTAAAAAGCTATTAGAAATAATTCAAAATTTCAGCAAAGTGGCAGGATACAAAATAAATCCACATAAATCCTCAGCATTCTTATATATCACCAACAAAATGCAACAGCAAGAGATACAAAGAGAAATTCCATTCCAAACAAATGTTGAGAGTATAAAGTATTTGGGAATCCATCTACCAAAGAATAGACAAGAATTATATGAGAAAAATTATAAAACACTTGCCACAAAAATAAAGTCAGATTTAAATAATTGGAAAGACATTCAGTGCTCTTGGATAGGCCGAGCAAATATAATAAAGATGACAATACTCCCCAAACTAATCTATTTATTTAGTGCTATACCAATCAGACTCCCAAGAAACTACTTTAATGACCTAGAAAAAATAACAACAAAATTCATATGGAAGAATAAAAGGTCGAGAATTGCAAGGGAACTAATGAAAAAAAAGTCAGAGGAAGGTGGTCTAAGTGTACCTGATCTAAAGCTATATTATATAGCAGCAGTCACCAAAACCATTTGGTACTGGCTAAGAAATAGAATGGTAGATCAGTGGAACAGATTAGATACAAAGGACAAAAAAGGGTACATCTATAGCAATCTAATCTTTGACAAACCCAAAGATACCAACATTAGGGACAAAAATTCATTATTCGGAAGAAACTGTTGGGAAAACTGGAAATTAGTATGGCAGAAATTAGATATGGATCTACACTTAACACCATATACCAAGATAAGATCAAAATGGATCCATGATTTAGGCATAAAGAATGAGATCATAAATAGATTAGAGGAACAGAGAATAGTCTACCTCTCAGACCTGTAGAGGAGGAAATAATTTATGACCAGGGGAGAACTAGAGATCATTATTGATCACAAAATAGAAGATTTTGATTATATCAAACTAAAAAGTTTCTGTACAAACAATACTAATGCAAACAAGATTAGAAGGGAAGTAACAAATTGGGAAAATATTTTTAAAAGTAAAGGTTCTGACAAAGGTCTCATCTCCAAAATATATAGAGAACTGACCCTGATTTATAGGAAACCAAACCATTCTACCAAACCATTCTCCAATTGATAAATGGTCAAGGGATATGAACAGACAATTCTCAGATGATGAAATTGAAACTATTTCCACTCATATGAAAGAGTGTTCCAAATCACTACTGATCAGAGAAATGCAAATTAAGACAACTCTGAGATACCACTACACACCTGTCAGATTGGCTAAGATGACAGGAACAAATAATGATGAATGTTGGAGGGGATGTGGGACAACTGGGACACTGATACATTGTTGGTGGAGTTGTGAAAGAATCCAGACATTCTTGAGAGCAATTTGGAACTATGCCCAAAAAGTTGTCAAACTGTGCATACCCTTTGACCCAGCATTGCTGTTATTGGGATTATATCCCAAAGAAATACTGAGGAGGGGAAAGGGACCTGTATGTGCCAAAATGTTTGTGGCAGCTCTTTTTGTTGTAGCTAGAAACTGGAAGTTGAATGGATGTCCATCAATTGGAGAATGGTTGGGTAAATTGTGGTATATGAAGGTTATGGAATATTATTGCTCTGTAAGAAATGACCAGCAGGAGGAATACAGAGAGGCTTGGAGAGACTTAAATCAACTGTTCCTGAGTGAAATGAGCAGAACCAGAAGATCACTATACACTTCAACAACAATACTGTATGAGGATGTATTCTGATGGAAGTGGAAATCTTCAACATAAAGAAGATCCAACTCACTTCCAGTTGATCAATGATGGACAGAAATAACTACACCCAGAGAAGGAACACTGACTGGGAAGTGAATGTAAATTGTTAGCACTACTGTCTATCTACCCAGTTTACTTATACCTTCGGAAGCTAATAATTAATGTGCAACAAGAAAATGGTATTTACACAGATATATTGTATCTAGGTTATATTGTAACACATGTAAAATGTATGGGATTACCTGCCATCGGGGGGAGGGAGTGGAGGGAGGGAGGGGATAATTTGGAAAAATGAATTAAAAAAAAAAAAAAAAAAAGATTTTTGTGATTTGATCTTCTGGTGGTCCAAGGACTCTCAAAAGTCCTCTCTGGCATGAAAATTTGAAAGTGTTGATAAAAATTATAAAACACTTTAAAATTTGCAAAGGATTTTACAAATATTTATTCATTTGATACTAATAGCAACCTGTTAAAGTAAATAAAATTATTAAAAATAATAAATAAATAAAATAAAGCAAATAAAATTGTAAATAAAATAAAGTAAATACATTTAAAATTATTAAAGTAAATAAATAAAATATGATAAAGTTAATAAAATTTTAAAAATAAAAAATCACTTTATAGATGAGGAAATTCGGATTTAGAAAATTAAGTGGTTTGCCCAAGGTAGCAAATCTAGCAAATGAGCATCTGAGACAGATTAATCTCAAGTTTCCCTGACTCAAATTGCAAAGGTCTATTTTCTAAAGCAGGACTTATACTTTTTTCCACTCACAACTCCTATTCACCTGAGACATTTTTATGTTACATCAGGTATATAAGTATATAGAATAGATATATAAATCAAACATTTACTGAAAATATATCATAATTTCATGACCCCCACATTCAATTACAGGTCATAGTTTAAGAAACTGGCTCTTAAGTATAATGCCTTTAAAAGTCATGACTTGTAGAACATTGTTCCTTGGCAATTAGTTCTTCCTAGTTTTATCATGGAGAGATCAAATAACTTAATTGTGCCTTAGTTTTTACATGTGGACTAGAGTTTAAAAATGAAGATAATGAAATTCATAGATAAATTGAGAAGATTTTGTAATAAGTTATTATAAAAGAATAGATGTTTTAAGTATTATAGTATATGAAAAAATACATTACAAAAATATATTTTGAGTTTTCTATTGATATTAATTTTAAGAATGTATTTTTTTTCCTTTTGGTCTGTATTTATTCTTACAATATGAATAACATGGAAATAAGTTTTATATGATTGCACATAGATAACATATATCAAATTGGTTACTATTTTAGGAAGGGATGAGAAGAGAAAAGATAAATTTTATAATAAATAAAAATTTAAATGACAGTGTCTTTAGATGTAATTAAAACACTATTTTAAAAATAGGTTGGATGATAACTCTAGGATTTTATAAAGAGAATTCTTATCATAGAGGTTGAGTTAAAATGACTATCATGGTGCCATCCAACACTTTGGTTCACTCTTATTAATCAATTATCATCACCATTAACTTCTGTTTTGATGGGAAAAAAAACTCAGAGGAATAAATGCAAATTATATATAAAAAGACATTATCACACAATATATTAAAAGGGCACGGGGAGAAGGGGTGACCTTGGAAACAAAGGAAAAGGCACAGGGTCATAAGATGCTAGATGCTCTGCATGGTTTTCAATACCAAATAGTTTTATAATTGGAAGTCATATGGGGACAACCAAATCTTCTTGACATAACACAGACATGTCACAAAAATGTAGTATTTTGGAGGCAGCTAGGTGGCACAGTAGATAAAGCACCAGTCCTAAAGTCAAGAAGACCTAAGCTCAATCTGGTCTCAGACACTTAACACTTCCTAGCTGTGTGATCCTCAACAAGTCACTTAATTCCGATTGCCTCAGGGAAAAAAAAATTAATATTTTGGAGACACATTTGATATTTTTCCAGATTGACATTTCATGCTTTTTTTATCCATTTATTCATTTTTTTTCAAAATACAGTATGAATATAAATAGAATATTGGATGTTATAAAACAACCAGGTAACTACGATGGGGTACTGGGCAATATTTTCAAAGAAACAAAAAAAGTTTATATTAAAATCACTAAATATAATTTAGTCTTTCTTTGATAATTTAGAAGACAGCTTATAGTATCTGCAGTTCATCATCATGAAGAACAGTTTTGCTGTATTCTCTAAGAATCATAAATATAAATAACTAAGTGTTCTTGTTCATAGAATGACAGAAAACAGATAAATTATTTTATTATTAGCAACTGGATCTGATTTTCTTTAGACTGTTCAAAAAGAACGCTGTTACTCAACTTTCAGATACATGATTTCATAAATAGCCAATATTTTAGGTGACAGATAAAGTGTGAAAGGCTCACAAGTACATGAATATTATTCTTCAGGATTTAATTTGTATGTTATACATATAAGCACATATACACACATACACATACATTTTTTTTCTTTAACATTTGCACTTTCATTTGAACTTGTTTTAAGACAGTAGGCAGGTAAAGCTCCTTCCTTCCCCAAAGTACTGACACTTTATATGTTATATAGAGAAACTGTAGTTTTCATTAATATCTGTGTTGGGAGCAGCAAGAGAATTTAGTGTTCTATTTATTATAGCTCTGACAATTTTTTTAAAGTAACAATTATTAAGGTAGAAGATACGATTTTTAAAGGATTAAATAATTTACATGTATACATACAAATACATATATGTACACTTATAGAATATGCTTGTATATTTCATGCATATGTGTATGCATATCTGTATATGTGTGTGTGCATATAGATATAGATGGCTACACTGAGTTGTTTTAATAGACCTGTTTTATGAAATTATATAAATGAATTATATATTAAAGCATTATATATTATGTTCTAAATCATAATTTACTAGAGAAATATAAATTAAACCCAACCTTAAAGAAACCCTTTACACTTTTCAGATGGGCTAAAATGATTGAAAGGTAAAGCAACAAAGGTTGGAGAGAATGTGGAAACATTGGGACACTAATTCATTGCTATTGGGAATTGGGAGCTGATTCAATCATTTTGGAAAATAATCTAGGAATTGTGCCCAAAGAGTTATAAAATTTCCTATAGATTTGTTTCTAAAGATAATTTGGGAAAAAAGAAAATAATTTGTGTGTCCTAAAACATTTATAGGAACTCTTCTTGTGAAAGCTGAAAACTGGAAATTACAGTCAATTGGGGAGTGGTATATGATTGTGATAGAATATTATTGTGCTACTTTAAAAAGTGATCAACTCAATGATATTAGAAAAACATGGAAAGACATTTATAAAATAATAAAAATGAGCAGTCAAGAAAACACTGCATATACAAACAACAATATGGTTTTAAGAATGATTTGGAGAGGTGGGCGGAGCCAAGATGGCGGAGAAGAAACACACTACTCAGTGAACGTCCTCACTCCCTCACAACCAATTAGATAAATTAAGTCTCAAAATTAGCTCAGGACTGATAGATACCACAAGGACTGGAAGCAAGACTTACCAGCTGAAGAGAATCTGGAGTTTCAACAGGAAAGGTCAGTTCTCAGGGGAGGAATAAGAAAGACCAGCACAGACGGTGGGGTAGGGGCACACTGCGCCCATTGCGCTGGGAGGGGCTCTGGGATCAGAGAAGCCACTGAGGTAAAGGAATCTGGCACAGGCTGTTAGCTCTTCTCTGCTAATTATTTAGCAGTTCAGAAGAGAAAGCCAAAATATTTTAAAACTCAGATTAGATTTCCCCCCCCCCCCACCCTGGGGCAGACTCGGCACCAGGGGGTGTGGCCTCAGCTACCTCCTGAGAATAGTTAAGAGACTGACAAGTGGGTGGATACGGCCCAAGGCAACACACACGGCCTAGCTTAGCTGGAGGGAGTGGAACTCAGCTCCAGGAAGTCCCAGAGAAGCGGAACCTTTGAACTAGGGACCGTGGTTTCTGGCAGACACTTCCAGTTTGAGCGCAGGGGCTTCTTACGTCACCTGCTGCAGACGTCCACTCCCTACCCGGACACATAGGCTGAGCTTCTTGCTGTCTTCACTATTCTACGCCCTCAAAGCACAGCAGTGCTAATCACCTCTGAGGCACTTCCAGGGAGGGGGTGGGGAACTCTCTCCCAGAGCTCTCTCTTAGCGCGGGCGCAGGGGCCGCTGCATCCATCCGGTCTGGGAGGAAGCTGGTAAAGAAGTAAATAATTTCCTACCCCAGGGACAGACCCCAAAACATTTTTTAAGTATGAGCAAAAAAGCTAGAAAAACTATAGATTCCTTCTATACAGAGAAAGAGCGGGTATCCAACCCCGAGGAAGTTAACAGCAAAGATTCAGAAGATAACAACCTAAAGGGGAACGATTCCTGCCCCCCATCACATAACTCTCTCCTAGAAGAAGCTCTTAAGAAATTGAGGGAGATTGAAGAAAAATGGGGCAAGGAAAGGGAAGTTATGATAGAAAATAACAACGTCCTGAAATTGGAGTTGGAAAAAATAAAGAATTCACAGGAGATGCAGGGAAACAAAATTAGTGAATTAGAAAAGGTTAAAAAAACACAGGAAAGTAGGATTTCTGAATTGGAAAAGATAAAAAAGTCTCAAGAAAATAGAATTTCTGAATTGGAAAAAGAAAATAATTCTCAAAAAAAAAAAATTAGGGAAATGGAAAAAAATTCAATAGAGCAAAATAATTCATTTAAAAACGAAATTGGGCATTTACAAAAAGAACTAAAAACTGTGAAAGAAGAAAATAACTCCTTAAAAGTCAGGATGGAACAAATAGAAATGAATGATTCACAGAGAACCCAAGAATCAGTCAAACAAAACAAAAAAAATGAGAAGCTGGAGAACAACGTCAAATACTTACTGGGAAAATCTATAGACCTGGAAAATAGATCTAGGAGAGATAATCTGCGGATTATTGGACTTCCAGAAAACTATGACCAAAAAAAGAGCCTAGATTCTATTTTACAGGAAATTATCAAAGAGAACTGTCCAGAGATAATAGAAACAGAAGGGAAAGTAGATGTGGAAAGAATTCATCGAACTCCTTCTGAAATAGACCCTAAAAAAAGAACACCACGGAATATTGTGGCTAAGCTGCAGAATTACCACACAAAGGAGAAAATCCTGCAAGCAGCTAGAAAAAAACAATTTAAATACCAAGGTGCCACAATAAGGGTCACCCAAGATCTGGCTGCCTCCACATTAAAAGATAGAAGGGCCTGGAACCTGATATTCCGTAAGGCAAAAGATCAAGGACTGCAACCAAGAATGAACTACCCAGCTAAGTTTAGCATCTTTTTCCACGGAAGAAGATGGTCATTCAATGAAACAGAGGAATTCTATATGTTTCTAAGAAAAAAACCAGACTTAAACAAAAAATTTGATCTACATCCACAAGACTGAAGAGAAACAGAAAAAGGTACACAGAACCCTTGAGAACTGTAACTCTGTTGTGGGTATATAAAAAATACTCAAGGATAATTTGATTTTACTGATATAAAAGAAAAAAAGGGGGGTGTAGTAAAGGGAAGGAGGTCGGTTCAGAAAAAGGGGAAGGAGTGATAAAAAGAGGGAAACTACATCCCAGGAAGAGACATAGAAAATACACCATATCTGAGGGAACTTAGTGAGGGGGAGAATCATTGTGTGAATCTTACTCTCATCAGAAGAGGCTCAAAGAGTAAATAATTAACATATTTGTTTTTCAGAGAATTTTCTCTCACCTCATTAAAAGGGGGGAGAGGAAAAGGGAAAAGGAAAAGGGGAATAAGTGAAGGGACTTGGAGGGAGGGGGGAGGGATCCTAAAAAAAAAAAAAAGAGGGAGGGTTGCGCGTCACAAGGGGGGTCTGTAAATTAAATATCGGGGAGGGGGATCAGGGGGGTCAAGGGAAAAAAGCATAATCTGGGGATAATACGATGGCAGGAAATACAGAATTAGTAATTTTAACTGTAAATGTAAATGGGATGAACGATCCCATCAAACGGAGACGGATAGTAGATTGGATCAAAAAGCAGAACCCTACAATATGTTGCCTACAGGAAACACACTTAAAGCAGGGAGATACATACAGAGTAAAGGTAAAAGGTTGGAACAGAGCCTATTATGCTTCAGGTAAAGCCAAAAAAGCAGGGGTAGCTATCCTTATCTCAGATCAAGCAAAAGCAGAAGTAGATCTCGTTAAAAAAGATAAGGAAGGAAACTATATCCTGCTGAAAGGTAGCATAAATAATGAAGCCATATCAATACTAAACATATATGCACCAAGTGGTATAGCATCTAACTTTCTAAAGGAAAAGTTAAGAGAACTGCAAGAAGAAATAGACAGTAAAACTATAATAGTGGGAGATCTCAACCTTGCACTCTCAGATTTAGACAAATCAAACCACAAAACAAACAAGAAAGAAATTAAAAAAGTAAATAGAACATTAGAAAAACTAGGTATGATAGACCTTTGGAGAAAACTGAATGGCAATAGGAAGGAATATACTTTCTTCTCAGCAGTTCATGGATCCTATACAAAAATTGACCATATACTAGGACATAAAGATCTCAAAATTAAATGTAGGAAGGCAGAAATAATAAATGCCTTCTTCTCAGATCACAATGCAATAAAAGCTACATTCAGTAAAAAGTTAGGGGTAAATAGACCAAAAAGTAATTGGAAACTGAATAATCTCATCTTAAAGAATGACTGGGTGAAAGAGCAAATTATAGAAACAATTAACAATTTCACCCAAGATAATGATAATGATGAGACATCATATCAAAATCTTTGGGATGCAGCTAAAGCGGTAATAAGGGGAAATTTTATATCTTTAGAGGCTTATTTGAAGAAAATTGAGAAAGAGAAGATTAACGAATTGGGCTTACAACTTAAAAGGCTAGAAAAAGACCAAATTATAAACCCCCAACCAAAAATTAAACTCGAAATACAAAAATTAAAAGGAGAAATCAATAAAATTGAAAGTAAAAAAGCTATTGAATTAATAAATAAAACCAAGAGTTGGTTTTATGAAAAAGCCAATAAAATAGATAAACCTTTGGTAAATTTGATCAAAAAAAAGAAAGAGGAAAATCAAATTGATAGTCTTACAAATGAAAAGGGGGATCTTTCCACCAATGAAGAGGAAATTAGAGAAATAATAAGGAGTTACTTTGCCCAACTTTATGCCAATAAATTTGATAACTTAAGTGAAATGGATGACTTCCTCCAAAAATATAGGCTCCCTAGATTAACAGAGGAGGAGATAAATTGCTTAAATAGTCCCATTTCAGAAAAAGAAATAGAACAAGCTATTAATCAACTCCCCAGGAAAAAATCCCCAGGGCCAGATGGATTCACATGTGAATTCTACCAAACATTTAAAGAACAATTAGCCCCAATGTTATATAAATTATTTGAAAAAATAGGGGATGAAGGAGTCCTACCAAATTCCTTTTATGACACAGACATGGTACTGATACCTAAACCTGGTAGATCGAAAACTGAGAAAGAAAATTATAGACCAATCTCCTTAATGAATATTGATGCTAAAATCTTAAATAAGATATTAGCAAAAAGACTTCAGAAAATCATCTCCAAGATAATACACTATGATCAAGTAGGATTTATTCCAGGAATGCAGGGCTGGTTTAATATTAGGAAAACTATTAATATAATTGACCATATTAATAATCAAATTAATAAGAACCATATGATCATCTCAATAGATGCAGAAAAAGCATTTGACAAAATCCAACATCCATTCCTACTAAAAACTCTTGAGAGTATAGGAATAAACGGATTATTCCTTAGAATAATCAGGAGTATATATTTAAGACCGTCAGTAAGCATAATATGCAATAGAAATAAACTGCAACCTTTCCCAGTAAGATCAGGAGTGAAACAAGGTTGCCCACTATCACCATTACTATTCAATATAGTACTAGAAACGCTAGCCTCGGCAATAAGAGCCGAGAAAGAGATTCAAGGAATTAGAGTAGGAAATGAGGAAATTAAACTATCACTTTTTGCAGATGACATGATGGTATACTTAGAGAACCCCCAGAGACTCTGCTAAAAAGCTACTAGAAATAATTCAAAATTTCAGCAAAGTGGCAGGATACAAAATAAATCCACATAAATCCTCGGCATTTTTATATATCACTAACAAAATGCAACAGCAAGAGATACAAAGAGAAATTCCATTCCAAACAAATGTTGATAGTATAAAATATTTGGGAATCCATCTACCAAAGAAAAGTCAGGAATTATATGAGAAAAATTACAAAACACTTGCCACAAAAATAAAATCAGATTTAAATAATTGGAAAGACATTCAGTGCTCTTGGATAGGCCGAGCGAATATAATAAAGATGACAATACTCCCCAAACTAATCTATTTATTTAGTGCTATACCAATCAGACTCCCAAGAAACTATTTTAATGACCTAGAAAAAATAACAACAAAATTCATATGGAAGAATAAAAGGTCAAGAATTGCAAGGGAACTAATGAAAAAAAACTCAGAGGAAGGTGGTCTAAGTGTACCTGATCTAAAGCTATATTATATAGCAGCAGTCACCAAAACCATTTGGTATTGGCTAAGAAATAGACCGGTAGATCAGTGGAACAGATTAGATACAAAGGACAAAAAAGGGTACATCTATAGCAATCTAATCTTTGACAAACCCAAAGATTCCAACATTAGGGATAAAAATTCATTATTCGGAAAAAACTGTTGGGAAAACTGGAAATTAGTATGGCAGAAATTAGATATGGATCCACACTTAACACCATATACCAAGATAAGATCAAAATGGGTCCATGATTTAGGCATAAAGAGGGAGATAATAAATAGATTAGAGGAACAGAGGATAATCTACCTCTCAGACTTGTGGAGGAGGAAGGAATTTATGACCAGAGGAGAACTAGAGATCATTATTGATCACAAAATAGAAGATTTTGATTACATCAAACTAAAAAGTTTCTGTACAAATAATACTAATGCAAACAAGATTAGAAGGGAAGTAACAAATTGGGAAAATATTTTTAAAAACAAAGGTTCTGACAAAGGTCTCATTTCCAAAATATATAGAGAACTGACCATAATTTATAAGAAACCAAACCATTCTCCAATTGATAAATGGTCAAAGGATATGAACAGACAATTCTCAGAGGAAGAAATTGAAACTATATCCACTCACATGAAAGAGTGTTCCAAATCACTACTGATCAGAGAAATGCAAATTAAGACCACTCTGAGATACCACTACACACCTGTCAGATTGGCTAAGATGACAGGAACAAATAATGACAAATGTTGGAGGGGATGTGGGGAAATTGGGACACTAATGCATTGCTGGTGGAGTTGTGAAAGAATCCAGCCATTCTGGAGAGCAATCTGGAATTATGCCCAAAAAGTTATCAAACTGTGCATACCCTTTGACCCAGCAGCGCTACTACTGGGATTATATCCCAAAGAAATACTAAAGAGCGGAAAGAGACATATATGTGCCAAAATGTTTGTGGCAGCTCTTTTTGTTGTAGCTAGAAACTGGAAAATGAATGGATGTCCATCAGTTGGAGAATGGTTGGGTAAATTGTGGTATATGAAAGTTATGGAATATTATTGCTCAGTAAGAAATGACCAGCAGGAGGAATACAGAGAGGGTTGGAGAGACTTAAATCAACTGATGCTGAGTGAAATGAGCAGAACCAGAAGATCACTGTATACTTCAACAACGATACTGTATGAGGATGTATTCTGATGGAAGTGGAAATCTTCAACATAAAGAAGATCCAACTCACTTCCAGTTGATCAATGATGGACAGAGGTAGATACACCCAGAGAAGAAACACTGGGAGGGGAATGTAAATTGTTAGCACTAATATCTGTCTGCCCAGGTTGCATATACCTTCGGATTCTAATGTTTATTGTGCAACAAGAAAATGATATTCACACACATGTATTTTACTTAGACTATATTGTAACACATGTAAAATGTATGGTATTGCCTGTCGTCGGGGGGAGGGAATAAGGGAGGGGGGGTAATTTGGAAAAATGAATACAAGGGATAATATTATAAAATATATATATATATATAATAAAAAAAAATTTAAAAAAAAAAAAAAAAAAAAAAAAAAAAAAAAAAAAAAAGAATGATTTGGAGCAAAGAAGTCATTTTGACAATTATTAATACTCAAATATAAATGCTATGAGATGAAAGATGATATCTGAATCCCAAGAAAGAACAGATAAATAGAAGCATGTGCAGAATAATTTATATACACATACATAAATTATCTATATACTCATACATATCTATATCTATAACTATATATATTTAATCATAACATACACATATGTGTATGTATGTACACATGCATATATATACACAGAACCATATAAAATGTACAAATACAAAATATTAATATACATATGTATATATATATATATATATATTATACAAACACTTATTTGTACCTAATAATAGCCATATCTAAGATTGAAGGTGGGAAGAAAAAAAAGGGAATAAAAGGAAATTTACAAGATAATTTTCTTGTATATTTAAAGCAAGTTATATGTAGTAAATTAATGGTTTCAAGTTCAATCATCCTTTTTTATCATATGATGTCATAAAAATGTTTGTTTTATTCCATAAATTTTTTAAAAAGAAAATATACTTTTGTAGAAATTATTATCTACTCCATGAATGATAACTTTTTAAACAAATTATTTCCAGTTTGCATAAGACTTTGCCAGGATATAGAGTTTTGTATGTCTAATCAAGTGTGGTTTCATTTATTGTTTGTTTTCCTATAGAAAATCATCTTAATTACAGTTGCCAGATGAGTTCCAATTGGTATAATCTCAGATTTATTTTTTACAATAGGATAACTAGTATTAAGGCAAGGAATTCCAGCAAAAGCAGCACAAAATATAACATTTTGTACCATCTGGCTGAGATTTTCTTTTTTGGGGGAAAATGTTTTAGGAGAAACAGATAAGATAGTGTCACATGAGGAAGATGGAGTAGTCCATTTAGTAACTTAAAAAAAAAATTGGTGCTAAATTTAGTCATTTCAAGTTTAACACCCCCAGTTAAAACCCTGATCCCCTGTCCCTAATATTCATATCTTTGACATCTTTAATTTAGTACACACAACAAACAAGCAGTATATGAACTAAAGAGACCAGAACAGGAAAAGAAGAACTCTTGAAACAGGAAATTAAAAAGAAAATAACAAACAAAACAAAACAAAACAAAACAAATAAATAAATAAATAAAGCCCTTCACCTTTATCTTGTGTTTCAGTTCAAAGTTAATTGAATGTAAAGGATGTGTACCCATGTCAAGAATGTTTTGGTGAACTGTGTTTTTCTCCCTACCTTCCCCAAACAAAGATGTGATCTATATTTAATACAAGTTTAGGTTACTTTGATTTATAAATTTCATTCAAAATTTAGGCTTTTCCGTAGCTTTCATTATGCATGAGAAAGTAACTGATATAAATCACCCTCTTATAGGCATATCTTATAGTTTAATAAAATTGATCTTATTAAAAAAAGACCTTATCCTTTCCCTATCTTCCCAAAACCTATTTCTTTTCAAACATTCTCATTTCTGTTTCATGGTATAGCATCTTTCAGATATTCAGATTCATGACCCCAGAATTATCTTTAACTTATTACCTTCCATTACCCCCAGCCTTTTGACCAATCAGTTATCAAATTACACTTTGTTGATTTTGCCTACACAAAGTCAGTTATAGCCATCCTCTTCTTTCCATTCACTTTGTCATCTTTTTTTTTTTTTTTTTTTTTGCATTTTTTTATTACAACCTTTTATTGATAGAACATATGCTTGGGTAATTTTTTACATTATCACTTGCACTCACTTCTGTTCCGACTTTTCCCTTCCCTCCTTTCACCCCCTCCCCTAGATGGCAAGCAGTCTTATACATGTTAATTATATTATAGTATGCCCTAGATACTATATATGTGTTCAGAACCAAACAGTTCTCTTATAGAAAAGGGATAATTGAATTTAGAAGGTAAAAATAACCTGGGAAGAAAAACAAAAGTGCAAACAGCTTACACTCATTTCCCAGAGTTTCTTTTCTTGATTAATTGGAACTGAATTAGATCTCTTTGTCAAAGATATCCGCTTCCATCAGAATACATTCTCATACAGTATCGTTGTTGAGGTATAATGATCTCCTGGTTCTGCTCATTTCACTTATCATCAGTTCATGTAAGTCTCTCCAAGCCTTTCTGTATTCATCCTACTGGCCATTTTTTACAGAGCAATAATATTCCATAACATTCATATACCATAATTTACCCAACCATTCTCCAATTGATAGGCAGGCATTCATTTTCCAGTTTCTAGCCACTACAAAAAGGGCTGCCACAAACATTTTGGCACATACAGTTCCCTTTCCCTTCTTTAGTATTTCTTTGAGAAATAAGCCCAGTAGTAACACTGTTGGATCAAAGAGTATGTACAGTTTGATAACTTTTTTGGGCATAGTTCCAGATTGCTCTCCAGAATGGTTGTATTCTTTCACAACTCCACCAACAATGCATCAGGGTCCCAGTTTTCCGGCATCCGCTCCAACATTCATCATTATTTTTTCCTATCATCTTAGCCAATCAGACAGGTGTGTAGTGGTATCTCAGAGTTGTCTTAATTTGCATTTTTCTGATCAATAGTGATTTGGAACACTCTTTCATATGAGTGGAAATGGCTTCAATTTCATCATCTGAAAATTGTCTGTTCATATCCTTTGACCATTTATCAATTGGAGAATGGCTTGATTTCTTATAAATTAGAGTCAATTCTCTATATATTTTGGATATGAGGCCTTTATCAGAACCTTTAACTGCAAAAATGTTTTCCCAGTTTGTTGCTTCCCTTCTAATTTTGTTTGCATTAGTTTTGTTTGTACAAAGGCTTTTTAATTTGATGTAATCATAATTTTCTATTCTGTGATCAATAATGTTCTCTAGTTCTTCTTAGGTCGCAAATTCCTTCCTCCTCCACAAGTCTGAGAGGTAAATTATCCTATGTACCTCTAATTTATTTATGATCTCATTCTTTATGCCTAACATGGACCCATTTTGATCTTAATTTGGTACATGATGTTAAGTGTGCGTACATGCCTAATTTCCTAATTTCTGCCATACTAATTTCCAATGTTCCCAGAAGTTTTTGTCAAATAGTGAATTCTTATCCCAAAAGTTAGGATCTCTGGGTTGGTCAAATACTAGATTGCTATAGTTATTGACTATTTTGTCTTGTGAACCTAACCTATTCCATTGATCAACTAATCTATTTCTTAGCCAATACCAAATGGTTTTGGTAACTGCTATTGACTTTGTCATCTTCTTTCAGGTTTTTTATTAACTTTTACTCGAATTATTACAAAAAAGTACAAATAATCTATTGATTTCTCTTCAATTGATTGTCTACATAGCCATTGAACTAATATTCTTTCCATCCATTCCACTGACTGCCAAATCACATTTATGAAAATGTTACTTCACTGCTCCAGATGCTTGTTACTCCTTCTTACCTGTAAGATGAAATGTAAACTCATCTATTTGGTATTGAAAATCTGTTAAATCTGACTCCAATTGACCTTTCTAGGCTTATTTTGCAAGTTTTCCTCTTTCATATTGTTCATATTCTAACCTAATTGACCTTCTTGCTGGTCTTTTAACATAATGCTCTATGACCTATCTGTGTGACTTTGTAGTATACCCTCAAGCTTCCTTCAAAGTAGGGCTTAAATACAACCTGTTACAAGACATCTATAGTTTCATCCTAGCTTTTACTAGTCTGGTAAATATTTACTTGCTTCATGAGAATTTTGAATGTATTTACAATATGCACATATTATTTCATCCTATTTATGATAAAAATTAATTTAACTAAATTGAAGTTAGAAACTGTTTTGGTCTTATTTCTCCAATACTAAAAGTTATTCCTAGCACATTAGAGGTGCTTGATAATGGATAGTAGGAAGAATAAATGATCATACGTTCTTTACAAGTCAATTCTTGGAGACAGAATAAAGGCAAGAATTTTACTGATAAGAGAGTTATAAACTGGTCTGGAATATACAGAAGAAGCATCTTTGTTTTTAAAAATAATTATTGTTCCATTTGCATTGTTGATTCTTCCCCAAATATCTGTTATATAAACATGGACTGAATGTAGTTTAACTTGTGTGTTGATATTTTTTGTGGGAATTTTAAGTTTACATTTTAATATCTTTAGCCAAAACCAAATTGCTTCTTTCATATGATTT
Source organism: Sminthopsis crassicaudata (assembly GCF_048593235.1). NCBI lineage: Eukaryota > Metazoa > Chordata > Mammalia > Dasyuromorphia > Dasyuridae > Sminthopsis > Sminthopsis crassicaudata. Next base: position 95,694,985 of record NC_133619.1, read on the forward strand.
TCTTCTTATTCTAACACTTGTATTGCTTGGCTTGCTGTTTCTGCTGCTGCATCTATTCAGAGTTATGCTCCTAATCATCCTCATCCTTTTCTTCTTCCTTAAAAGGAATGGGTTTGTTACAGCTGAGTTCTGAAGCATGCATAACATCATAAACATGAGGTACTCTTTGCCCTGGGAAAAGTTGAAGGGCTTGAACAGATGTGTCTGGGATAAAAACATATCTTCAAAATTCCAAATGTTCTTTACAACAGATCTGGTTGAGCAATGCACTGCATTATAATGTACTTCCCCAGGAGTAGCAAAATTCATAAAAGTCGTTGTCAGCCAATTCTCCAGAGGATGACTTCTGTTTCCTCTGATGTTTAATTTGAATGTTTGGCTGTAAAACATACCTGTAAGATATTAAAATGTACTTTTTTGCCTGAAAATGAAACCATGTAGAATCAATAGAAAGAAATACTTGGCATTGTGTGTGAGAATTCAAATTTAGAATCTGAGATAGTAATTTCACCATTTTTCATTCATTTAACAAATAACCATTTATTGACTATTTTATATATGGGCCCATTCTAAAAGTTTCAGCTTAAAACAACAACTATATACAATTCTATTTAAAAAAAAAAAAAACCCTTCTAGGATTATAAATATTGAGATGCAAAGGAATATTACACACTATCCAGCCCAACCCATTTATTTTATAGCTGGAGAAATTGAGGTCCAGAAAGTTAAAACTACATAAATAGTAAGTAACAGACAGAATTTGAAATAAGATCCTTTGACTCCAAAGTAATTGTTCTTTTCACTCTACTACACAGTACCTTTCTGATAATGTACTTGAAAAAAAAAATTAGGAATCACAGGACAGGTTGTTGCAATGGAAAACATATTGAGTCTTGAATCAGAAGATCTAAATTAAAGTTTTGCCTTTATATTTAGTACATGGGTAATCTTAGGCAAATCATTCTTCTTGAGCCCACTTTTTCTTACCTCTATTAAATTCGGGTTTCACCTTTTTTTTTAATAGCTTTGTATTTACAAGATATATACATGGATAATTTTTTTAGCATTGACAAGTGCAAAATCTTTCGTTCCAATTTTTTCCCTCCTTCCCCCCACCCCTTCCCCCAGATGACTAATACATGTTAAATATGTTAAAGCATAAATTAAATATAATATATGTATACATGTCCAAACAGTTATTTTGCTGTACAAAAAGAATAGTGTGTAATTACCCTGTGAAGGAAATCAAAAATGTAGGCAGACAAAAAAAAAGAGGGATTGGGAATTCTATATAGTGGTTCATAGTCATCTCCCAGAGTTCTTTCACTGGGTGTAGCTGATTCAATTCATTACTGCTTTATTGGTGGCCACGTCCATCAGAATTCATCATCGTATAGTATTGTTGTTGTTGAAGTATATAATGATCTCCTTGTCCTGCTCATTTCACTCAGCATCAGTTCATGTAAGTCACTCCAGGCCTCGCTGAAATAATCCTGGTGGTCATTTCTCACAAAACAATAATATTCCATAATATTCATATACCACACTTTATTCAGCCATTCTCCAATTGATGGGCATCCACTCAGTTTCCAGATTCTGGCCACTACAAAGAGGGTGGCCACAAACATTCTTGCACATACAGGTCCCTTTCCCTTCTTTAAGATCTCTTTGGGATATAAGCCCAGTAATAACACTGCTTGATCAAAGAATATACACAGTTTGATAACTTTTTGAGCATAGTTCCAAATTGTTATCCAGAATGGCTGGATGTATTCACAATTCACCAAAAATGTATTAGTGTCCCAGTTTTCCCACATAGCCTCCAACATTCTGCATTATCTTTCCCTGTCATTCTAGCCAATCTGACAGGTATGTAGTGATATCTCAGAGTTGTCCTAATTTGCATTTCTCTGATTAATAAGGACTTGGAGCATCTTTTCATATGGATAGAAATAGTTTCAATTTCTTCATCTGAGAATTGTCTGTTCATATCCTTTGACCATTTATCAATTGGAAAATAGCTTGATTTCTTATAGAGTCAATTCTCTATATATTTTGGAAATGAAGCCTTTATCAGAACCTTTGACTGTAAAAATATTTTCCTACTTTATTGCTTCCCTTCTAACCTTAACTGCATTAGATTTGTTTGTACAAAAACTTTTCAATTTGATATAATCAAAATTTTCTATTTTGCGATCAATAATGATCTCCAGTTCTTCTTTGGAGATAAATGCATTCCTCTTCCACAGGTCTGAGAGATAAACTATCCTATGTTCCACTAATTTATTTATAGTCTCATTCTTTATACCTAGGTTATGAAGCCATTTTGACCTTATCTTGGTGTATGGTGTTAAGTGTGGGACAAGGCCTCCTTTCTGCCATACTAATTTCCAATTTTCCCAGCAGTTTTTGTCAAACAGTGAGTTCTTATCCCAAAAGCTGGGGTTTTGGAGTTTGTTAAATAGTAGATTATCAAAGTTATTGACTTTTTTGTCCTTTGCACCTAACCTATTTCACTGATCAACTATTCTATTTCTTAGCCAATACCAAATGGTTTTGGTAACCACTGCTTTATAATATAATTTTAGATCTGGTACAGCTAGGCTACCTTCATTTGATTTTTTTTTCATTAATTCCCTTGAAATTCTTGACATTTTGTTTTTCCATATTAACTTTGTTGTTATTTTTCTAGGTCATTAAAATAGTTTTTTTGGGAGTCTGATTGGTATAGCACTGAATAAATAGATTAGTTTAGGTAGAATTTTCATTTTTATCATATTTGCTCGCCCTACTGAAGAACATTTAATATTTTTCCAATTGGTTAGATCAGACAATTTGTGTGGAAAGTATTTTGTAGTTTTGCTCAAATCGTTTCTGATTTTCCCTTGGCAGGTAGATTCCTAAATATTTTATACTATCGGTAGTTACTTTAAATGGAATTTCTCTTTGTAACTCTATTGGATTTTATTAGTGACATATAAGAATGCTGATGACTTATGTGGGTTAATTTTGCATCATGCAACTTTGCTAAAAGTGTGCATTATTTCGAATAGCCTTTTAGTAGAATCTCCAGGGTTCTCTAAGTATAACATCATACCATCAGCAAGGAGTGATAGCTTGGTTTCCTCATTACCTACTCTAATTCCTTTAATCTCTTTTTTCCACTCTTATTGACAAAGTTAGCATTTCTAATACAATATTGAATAGTAATGGTGATAGTGGGCAACTTTGTTTCACTCCTGATCTTATTGGAAATGGTTGCAGTTTATCCCCATTACACATGTTGCTTACCGATGGTTTTAAATAGATAGATGCTACAGATTATTTTAAGGAAAAGTCCATTTATGCCTATGCTCTCAAGTGTTTTAATAGCAATGGATATTGGATTTTATCAAATGCTTTTTCTGAATCAATTGAGATGATCATATGGTTTTTTGTTAATTTAATTATTAATATGGTCAATTATACCAATAGTTTTCCTAATATTGAACTTGCCCTGAATTCCTGGTATAAACACTACTTGATCATGGTGTATTATCCTGGGGATGGTTTTCTGTAGTCTTTTTGCTAATATCTTGTTTAAGATTTTAGCATCAATATTCATTAGGGAGGTTGGTCTTCTTTCTCTGCTTTCAAGCTACCTGGTTTACATATAAGTACCATGTCTGTGTCATAAAAGGAATTTGGTAAGACTCCTTTCTTCCCTATTTTTTCAAATACTTCATATAGCATTGGAGCTAATTGTTCTTTAAATCTTTGGTAGAATTCACATGTAAATCCATCTGCTCCTGGGGATTTCTTCTTAGGGAGTTGAATAATAGCTTGTTGTATTTCTTTTTCTGAAATGGAATTTTTTAATCAATTTACTTCTTCCTCTTTTAATTTGGGAAGTCAATATTTTCAGAGGTAGTCATCCATTTCACTTAGTTTATCAAATTATTGGCATAATGTTAGGCAATATAACGCCTTATTATTTCTCTAATTTCCTCTTCATTGGTGGAAAGTTCCCCCTTTTTTATTTTTAAGACTAATAATTTGGTTTTTCTTTTTCTAATCAGATTTACTAAAGGTTTATCTATTTTATTGATTTTTTTTCATAAAACCAACTCTTAGTTTTATTTATTAATTCAACATTTTTTACTTTCAATATTATTAATTTCTCCTTTTAATTTTAGAATTTCAAGTTTAGTACTTGATTGGGGGGGTTTTAATTTGGTCTTTTTCTAGCTTTTTAAGTTGCAAGCCCAATTCATTGGTGTTCTCTTTCTCTATTTTATTCAAGTAAGCCTTTAAAGATATAAAATTTCCCCTTATTACACCTTTGGCTGCATCCCACAAATTTTGGTATGATGTCTCATCGTGGTCATTATCTTGAGTGAAATTGCTAATTGTTTTTATAATTTGCTGTTTCACCCAATCATTCTTTAAAATGAGATTATTTAGTTTCCAATTACTTTTTGGTCTATTTACCCCTAACTTTTTGTTGAATGTAGTTTTTATTGCATAATGATCTGAAAACAAAGTCTTTACTATTTCTGCTTTCCTGTATTTAATTTTGAGGTTTTTATGTTCTAATATATGATCAATATATGTATAGGTTATATGAACTGCTGAGAAAAAAGTATACTCCTTTCTGACACCATTCAGTTTTCTCCAAAGATCTATCATACCTAATTTTTCTAATATTCTATTTACCTCTTTAATTTCTTTCTCATTTGTTTTGTGGTTTGATTTATCTAATTCTGAGAGTGCAAAGTTGAGATCTCTCACTATTATAGTTATGCTGTCTATTTCTTCTTGCAACTCTCTTAACTTTTCCTTTAGGAATTAGATGCTATACCACTTGGATACATGTTTAGTATTGATATTGCTTCATTGTCTATGCTACCCTTTATCAAGATATAGTTTCCTTCCGTATCTCTTTTAATTAGATCAATTATTGCTTTTGCATGATCTGAGATAAGGATGGCTACCCCTTTTTTTTTTTTTTTACTTCACTTGAAGCATAATAGATTCTGCTCCAGCCTTTTACCTTTACTCTGTCTGTATCTCCCTGCTTTAAATGTATTTCCTGTAAACAACATATTGTAGGGTTCTGACTTTTGATGCAGTCTAATATCCACCTCTGTTTTATGGGGGAGTTTACCCCATTCATATTTATCGTTAAAATTACTAATTCTGTATTTTCTGCCATCTTATTATCCCCAGATTATGCTTTTCTTTTTTTTGCCCCCCTTTGCCCCCTTTCCCAGTATTAAACTTATGGGCCCCAGTTGCATCACATAGCTCTCCTTCTTTAGGATCCCTCCCTCCTCTCTTTGAATCCCTTCCCCTTTCTTGTACCCTTCCTTTATTACTCTTTTCCTTTCCCTTTTCCTCTTCCACTTTTTGATGAGGTGAGAGAAGATTCTCTGTAAAAACAAATATGTCAATTATTTCCTCTTTGAGCCAACTCTGATGAGAGTAAGAGTCATACAATGTTCTTCCCCTTTTCTTAATTCCCTCAGATATGATAGGTTTCCTTTACCTCTTCGTGGGATGTAGTTTCCCTCTTTTTGTCTCCTTTTTGTCCTTTTTCTGATACCATCCCCTTTCCATTTTTAATTCCCTTTTTTATGTTATATCAGTAAAATAGATGTTGTCTTATGTATGTCCACAACAGAAATACAATTCTCAAGAGTTCCTTTTACCTTGTTCTGCTTCTCTTGAGTCCTATGGTTAGAAATCATTTTTTTTTGTTTGTTTGCTTATCTGTTTGTTTGTTTTTTCTTAGAAACAAATTAAATTCATCTGTTTCATTTAATATCCATCTTATTCCATTGAAGAAAATGCTCAGCTTAGCTGGGTAAATCTTTTTTTTTTTTTGTTTGTTTGCTTATCTGTTTGTTTGTTTTTCTTAGAAACAAATTAAATTCATCTGTTTCATTTAATATCCATCTTATTCCATTGAAGAAAATGCTCAGCTTAGCTGGGTAAATTATTCTTGGCTGCATTCCAAGTTCTTTTGCCTTTCAGAATATGAGATTCCAGGCCCTTTGATTTTTTAATGTGGAGGCAGCTAGATCTTGAGTGATCCTTATTGTGTCACCTCAGTATTTGAATTGCTTTTTCCTAACTGCTTGTAATATTTTTCCTTAGTCTGATAGATCTGAAATTTGGCCACAATATTCCTTGGAGTTTTTATTTTAGGGTCTTTTTCAGAAAGTGTTTGATGAATTCTTTCAATGCCTATTTTACCTTCTTGTCCTATTACATCTAGGCAGTTATTTTTGATGTTTTCCTGTCAAATAGGATCTAGGCTCTTTTTTTCATCATAATTTTTGGGAAGTCCAATAATCCTCAAATTATCTCTCCTAGATCTATTTTCTAGGTCTGTAGATATTTCCAAGTAGATAGATCCAAGTAGATATTTAACATTTTCTTGGTTTTGCTTGACTGATTCTTATTGTCTCAATGAATCATTCATTTCTATTTGTTCAGTTGTGATTTTTAAGGAGTTATTTTCTTCATTAGCTTTTTTAACTTCTTTTTGTATATGCCCAAATGAGTTTTTAAATGTGTTGTTTTGCTCTATGGAATTTTTTTCCATTTCACTATTTTTTTTAGTGAGTTATTTTCTTTTTCCAATTCACAAATGCTACTTTTTCTTTACCTTTTCCAATTCCCAAATTTTGTTTCCCTGCACTTCCTGGCAATTCTTTACCTTTTTCAATTCACCTTTCAGGAAGTTGTTGTTCTCTTGCATAGCTTCTTTTTCCTTTCCCCATTTTTCTTCTAGCTCTCTTTTAAGATTGTTAATATACTCTTCCAAGCAAGCTTTATGTGATAAAAACCAGGTAAAATTCCCCATTGGGGTATTGTCTGGAGACTGTTTCCTATTAATCTCCTCAGGGTTGAAAACCTGCTCTTTTTCTATATAGAAGCTTTCTATCATCCTTTTGATTTTTTTACTAATTGTTAAAGCCTGTAGGCTCTGCCTTCAGGGCAAGGAGGTTACCAGCTTCCTCTGCAGAACAAGAATAGGTGGATGGACAGTGACTGTCCTGCAAATGGGTACAGGAGTGCCCTGGAAAAAAAGTTTCCCCTGGAAGTGATTCAGACCTGGTGAGCAGGAGCCAAGTAGTGGAAATACCCAGTAAAGAACCTTGCTGTGCAGATTAGCAACTGCCCTAGGTCTAGAGCCTGATCAGTTAAAATGTCACTGCCCCAAGCCAAAGCCCACCATGGGGCTGTGGGTATTAGTGGCTGACCAATGAATAGCCTCACGGACACCAGAAGTATCTCTGCCCAGGGAAGCACAGAATTCTGTGGAATTTCTATTGCCTTAGGCCAAGCCCCCTACTGTGCAGATTAGAGGCAGCCCCAGGTATGCCCTCCTGCTGTGCAGATTTGTGGCTGCCCCAAACCAAGCTGTAGAATGCAGCTGCATAGCTGTGCTATGGTCTGTGCTTTAGCCACTTCCAGTTTTGGGTGGGTGGAGCCAGATCCTATTAGGTTCTGGCATTTTTTTTAACATACCCTTTACCTTTGGCTGTAATTTCTCTGCTGTTCTGCTGTTTTGAAAGCAGATCAGAACAGTCAGACTATGGCAAAATTTTCTCTGTAGATTTTCTAATCACAGAGGCCACCCCCGCTGCGTCTGCCCAATATGCTAGCCTCTAGTTCTATCCCTGCTGATCTGCTTTGGCCCCTTAGGACAAACCTTTTCTGAGGAACTTCCAGATTATCTTTGGCTGCTAAATTGCTATACTTATAATCTTTGGGAATTTCCCCAGTCAAATGCTATTTTTGAGGCTGAATTTAATAATTGGTAGTGAGGAAATGACAAAGGCTCAGAAAGTCACATGTGCCTTCTCTGCCATCTTGGCTCCACCCCACCCCTTTTACTTACTTTTAAGTCTGTGGTCTAATATACAAACAGATGTGCAAACATAATATGTGTATAAATAAATAAGTCTTGAAAACGTATATATGCAAGACTTTATAGTAATTAAAACACAATAAGAAATAACTACCTATACCTTAAGAAATATATGATTTGAAAATTAAATATCTCTTTTTCTGTCCAATCCTGCATTGTATTTTTTGAAAGCCTTATTATGCCTTATGTCCTGTGTTGTATACATATAAAGAAACATGGCTGAGAGAAAGCTTTATATCAATAAAAATTTATATCAACAATGCTTTATACCTGCATAAGAAACCTATTTTACCACTTCTGGTGGTGGAGCTAAAATGACAGAGTAAAGAGCTCCCCCTGTTTCACAGGAAAGCAAAATAAAACAATGTCTTTGAACAGAGTGTGGAATGAAAGAGCCTACAAAGAAACTGAATGAAACAATTTTACAGCTCAAATATAGATTGGAAGGACATTAAGAAAGGTCAGCCTCATTGGGGTGAAAAAGGTTATAACCCAGCTAAGATTGAGTCTGGGAAAGTCAGTGAGATGGGACTTTAACCATAGCACAAATCAGTAACTGAGACCCCCAGTCCTGGATTCTGAATCATTTGAACAGTATCAGAGTAAATCAGTGGGGCAGCCTCCAGTCTCAGCTCTGAAAGCAAATTGGCAGCTTAGTAAACCATCCACAACAGACAGAGCTAGGTCATGCTATCCCCAGAATTGTGAGCAATTCACCAAACACAAGGAGTCCCATGCTCAAAGCCAAAGCTCAAAGCTGCACAAAAAGCTGGGAACAATGACCCATGTGCCCCATAAGCAAAGCTCAACTTTAAAAATCACAAAATAGGGGGATGAGAGGAAGAAAAAATGAGCAAAAAATAAAAAGGAACCTTGAGCATAGAAAACTACTATGGTGACAGGAAAGACCAAAACAACAACTGAAAAGAGGACAAAATGCCTATATGTGAAACCTCAAAAGGGGATATGAATTAATCTTAAGTCCAAAGAGCTTTCTTGGAAAGGGTAATAAAAGATTTTAAAAATAAAATAAGATAGGTTGAAAAAAAAATAGGGAAAGAAACAACTTGGAAAAGGAAAACAATTTTTTAAAAGATAAAATTTGCCAAATTTAAAAAAAATCTGCTGAAGAAAATAACATCTTTCAAAGTAGATTTAATCAAACAGAAAAAGAGATACAAAAGCAAACAAAAACTAGAACTAGGCAAATAGAAGGGATTAACTCTATTAGGCATCAGGAAACAGTCAACCATTAAAAAAAGAAAGAAAGAAAATGTAAAATACCTTATGGAATAAACTGACCTGAAAAACAGATTCAAGAGAGACAATTTAAAAATTATTGAACTACCTGAAAGTTATGATCAAAAAAAAAAAGGGGGGGGGGCAGGACAGCATTTTTTTTCCTGAGGAAATTGGGGTTAAGTGATTTGCCCAGGGTCATACTGCGAGGAAATAGTAAGTGTCTGACATTAGAATTTGAACTCAGGATCTCCTAACTTCAGGGATGGTGCTCTATCCATTGTGCCATCTAGTTGCCCCAAGGATAGCATGCTTTAAAAAAATCATCAAAGACAACTGCCCTGATAGAACTTGAAGGCAAAATAGTCATTAAAAGTATCCATCAATTGCTTCCTAAAATAGATTCTATTAGGAATCCTCTAAAAAATATTGTAGCAAAATTCCAGAACTAAGGTCAAAGAAAAAATGCTACAAGTTGTCAGAAAGAAATATTTCAAGTATTGAGGAGTTCCAATAAGAATTACCCAGAATTTGGCAATTTCTACTCTAAAGGATTGGAGAGCCTGGAATACCATAGTCTGATGAGCAAAGGACCTTGGATTACAACCACAGATCAACAACCCAGTGAGATTGAGCATAGTCTTTCAGGGGAAGACATAGACCCTCAATGAAGTAAGGGATTTTCAATCACTTCTAATGAAAAGAACAGAACTAAACAGAAATTTTGATATTCAAATACAAGACTAAGGAGAAACCATAAAAAAATAAAGAGGAACAGAAAAAAAAAAACATTATTAAAGGTTAAATAATATTTGTAATTCTTGAGAATTTTATCTTTTATTAGGGATATTAGAAGTATGTAAATAGACATAGAATATGGGTATAAGTTAACTCTAATGTTATATTTTTAAAAGATATATATAGAGGAAAAAAGGATTGTAGTGGAACAAGCAGAAAGGGGAGGTAAAATGGAATAAATTATATCACAAGAAGAGACAAAAACAATCTATTACAATAGAGGGATAAAGATGAAATTGATGCATAAGAGACTTATTTCAGTTTGTCGGAGATATAATTCAATAGTCAATGAACATTGATTATCCATTATGTCTTAGGCACTAAACTAAGTTCTGAGCATCAGAATAAAGAATTAAAAAGAATAAAGAATTGAATAAAAAAGGAAAGATAGTCCTGCCTTCAAAGAGCTTGCAGTTGTTACAAGGGGAAGAAAATACACAAAAAGAAATATGAAAGATGACGAAGAGAAGAAGACTAGATGTCAGTGAGTGACCAAAGAAGGTACATTAATGGAGTCAATACCAAACAAAGTGGCTAGTAAGGAATAAAATTAGCAGAAAATTTTGAGCCCTATACAGGGACCCTTTGGAAGCAGTTAGTTGATCCAATCTTCAGTCCTTCAATCAGAGGAAGAGTTAATTGAATTTACTGTGGAGTTGTTGAGTATCTGAAGCTGAATCAATCTCCATATTCTAGAATTTCATGATGACGTATGATGTTCCTGGAATCAAAATCAAACAGAGAAGCTGATGGAAGGATAAGGTCCAAAGAAATCAGATGCAAAGTCCAACAGAAATTTCCAGAATCATCTACATGATTAGGAAACTATATCCTTTCACGGCCTTTGACTTTCAGCATTTGCAAAGCTAGAATGTGAATACTTTTCTTGATGATATCATGTCTTCACTCCTTGGTTGAGCTGAAGTACTTTGTTTCATTCTCATCTGAAGAGTATAGTACTCTTACATGTTCTTTGGTATAGTCTAATCTCAATAATTTCTCTAATTTAAATTGTCTCTTTCTTTGTTGAAAGAGCTTACAATCTAATTATGGGATGTGTATGTGTGTGTGTATGTATGTGTGCACATGTGTGATTGTGGATGTTTATGTGTAAAAGTAGCATTTGGTGAGAAGGGGGTAAGCTAGTAAGTGCAAACTAAAAACTACCCTATCTCTTTGAAATAGATCAGAGAAGCAGATTTCATTCTGAAACATTTAGTATCATACTATTAGAAATGAGATATTTGATGTAGAGATTTTGATATATAATCATACTTATATAGAGAGACTTATGGGAGTAACGTTCCAAATTTGGTAGACTTATATGCTACTTATCTAGAGATAGTGTCAACACAATTTTTCAACTTTCCTTAAAACTATGCAAAATTCCACAGAGGATTTCTAGTAATCAAGATAACAGAGTAAGCAGTAAATCACTATAACTCTCCCATATTTACCTCTAAATTTTACCCCAAAACAAAAAATGGAGCAGCAGTACAAGGAAAAAGATGGAATAAAATAATCTTTTATCCCAAGAAAGTTTAAAGATTAGCAAGAAAGGTGTTTCACATTTGAGTAGAAGGGGAACACAACCCAGGACAGGAAATATCTCAGCAAGCCAGGAGTAACACCCTGCCCCCATCATTTCCCTTAGCAAACAGTAGAAGATCATGAGGCCCAATGTAGTATAGCAGGTAAATGCCAACATCAAGACTCCCTGTATGCCTCAGCATGGGAATAGGTAGACTCCATACCCAAGAACCCTCAAATATTTCAGCATAGCCCCAGGCAAACAGGTAATATATCTAGTAACCAGAAAACCACCTGGCAAATAGGCAGCTGCTACAGAAAGACTGCCACTAAATCTGAGGAAAGGCAGAAATACCTCAGTGGCCTAGCACAAGTCAGAAACAGCATCAGATCAGCTGTTAAATGGCTACAGCCTCCACTAGTGCCAGTTATCTTCATCCCCTCCACACAGTACCAGACATGAGAATCCCACATGGTTTTCAATACCAGATAAACCACTGGAAAAAAAAAAAAAAAAAAAAAAAAAAAAAAAAAAAAAAAAAACCTTTTTCAGAAACAAAAACAATGCAACCAAGTTTAGAGGGAAAAAAATTTGAGAAACAATCTTTACAACAATGATCTCTGATAAAGACCTCATATCTCAAATCTATAGAGAACTGAGACCAACTTGTAAGAATGTAAGCCATATGAACTTCCAGATGAAGAAATCAAAGTTATCTATAGGCATTTGAAAAACTTCCCTAAATCACTTTTGATAAGAAATGCAAATTAAAACAACTCTGAAATACTGCTCACCAATCTTAGCTGATATAGCAGAAAAAATGATAAATGGTGGAGAGAATGTGGGAAAATTTGAATACTAATAATCTATTGGTGAAGTTGTGAGCTAATCCAACATTCTGAAAAGCAATTAGTAACTGTTCCCAAAGGACAATCAAATTTTGCATACCATTGATCCAGTAATACCACTTCTATATCTATATCCCAAAGAGATCATTAAAAAGGGGGAAAATATCTACATGAACAATGGTGGTAAACTGGTGGAAATTGAGAGGATATCCATTAATTAAGGATGGCTGATGAAACTATAGTATATGAATTATACAGAATACTATTGTGCACTAAGAAATTATGTATAAGCTGATTTCAGAAGAACAAACCCAAAAGCCTGGAAAGAGTACAAACTGCTGTAAATTGAAGTGACCATAAGTAGAAAAACACTGTATATAATATCAACTAAATTGCAGGATGATCATCCAGCATTGCATTATAATCTTCTTAGCAATACAATGATTTAAGACAAGTCCAAAATACTCATGAAGGAAAATATTATCCACATCATGATAAAGAGCTGGACTCTGATTGCAAATCAAAGTACACTTTTTTCACTTTATCTTTTGTGTATTTTTCCTCCATTTGATCTTTTTTTTTTTTCCACAATTATGACTAATGTGGATATATGTTTTACATGATAGCACATGTATAACTTATACCAAATTATCTACCCTTTTTAGAAGAGGAGAGGAGAAAGAGAAATTTGGAACTCAAAAATCTTATAAAAAATTAATGCTAAAACTTATCTTGATACATAATTATGAAAAAAATGTTATATTTAAAAGTATGCATGATTCCAAATCATATATATATACATTCCATCTATAAACTTCCTCTTTGTATTGACACCCATGCATACATCTCAAAATTAAATACATACAATTATCATTTAATAAGATAAAATCTTCCCTGTTTTGATTTAAGCAACACTTATTTTGGTACACCTTTATTTATTTTTATCTCTATTCCTTTTTTCTTCTCTATCCTTCCCTACATATCTTTTATTATATACACTAGCCTATAATCATAATGATTAAAATTACAATCAATGTTTATATAGTATTTTAATTTATGCAATGTACTACATATATCTAATTTATTCTATGCCATATCTAGTATATAATAAATAATGCAATATGTTGTTTTATATATATATATATATGAATCTCTGTGTATGTAAATTTAATTCTTACAAGAGCCCTCTAAAGTATGTACTGAAATAGTTATTATATGTTATGATTCTTACAAAGTACTAAGACAGTGGAATGGATAGAGACAATAATTATCTAATTTAGCATGGTTCAGTACGATTGATCTGATCCTACAAGGAGATGTTATGGGCCAGAACTTGAAACAAGGTACTGAGTGGAATTGAGGAGACAATGGTTAAATCTAATTTAGCATTGATTTAATCCTACAACAAATAATGGTTTCCTAGTGATATAATGATTGGAATATATTCAGTGCACAGCATATAAGCAAGAAGCTCTCAGGGACAGACACAGAAACACACAAGCCCACCCTCAGAGGCAGAGTCAGATTCATTCCAACTTCCACCTTTGTGCTGGCTGGAGACATTGGGAAGACAAGAGGCTGAAGCTGGCAGAGGCAAAGGACTAGTGGCAAAAGCTCTCGGAACCAAGGAGAGAGAAAGACCTCTATTAAAGCTAACTGGGCCTCAGGAAAAGATTCAAGACTTTAAAGGAGAAAACAAAGGTTTTGGACTTTTACTCCTGGCTGCATTTGAGGCGATTATTACACTGAACTGAAACTAAGGCTGCCTCCATAAGCTCCCCAAGAAACCTGCTCCCAGAGAACATAATATCTGTCTGCCCAGGTTGCTGTACCTTCGGATTCTAATGTTTATTGTGCAACAAGAAAATGATATTCACACACATGTATTGTACTTAGACTATATTGTAACACATGTAAAATGTATGGTATTGCCTGTCGTCGGGGGGAGGGAATAAGGGAGGGGGGGTAATTTGGAAAAATGAATACAAGGGATAATATTATAAAATATATATATATATATAATAATAAAAAAAAAAAAAAAAAAAAAAGAAACCTGCTCCCAGAGAACATTATACTTCAGAGAACATTACAATTATATCCATTTTTTAATTGATGAAACTAAAGCTCAAAGGTCAAATGACTTGGACAAAGTTCTAAAGGCAACAAAATGTCATTAGCCTATATACCTGTCTCTGACCCATCTATTATTAGTGTATGACCTAACTGCTCAGAACTCATTTCCTCATTATATTTAATAAGACATTATAGAATACAGTAACCTCTTTAGAATTAATTTTGTGGAATAAGAGTTATCTAAATACATGAGGTTAAAACCATCCTTACAATTAAAAATATGCTGGAACCACATGGAACTGGCTCAAAGGAAAAAATTGTTTAATTTTCAATATGAACACATACACTTTTAAAATTAAAGAGATCCTATGAATCAGGGTTTAATGTATTGCTTTGTTGATTAACTACATTTAAGATAAAGAAATGTTAGAGACTCAACTTAATATATGATGAATATATGTATTTATTTAGAGAACTTAATGTAAAACATTTAACAGGAAAATTTTGCTTATAACAGCATCAACTTCTGACCATATAACTCAAATCTATGCCTCTGAATGTCAATCTACTTATCTGGACCTCAATTTTTTCACATCTAAAAATATGATGTTTAGATTAAGTTTCTTCAAATTAACCCATGCTTCTGTGTTTTGAAACATCACCACATAGAGAGAGGATTGACCCAATAAGTAATATTTATGTAGTATATTAGCCCTAAGTAATGTCTCTGTAGAAATGCTTTTCTAAGTGTGTTTAATGGCAAAACATTCTTTTTTAAGGTTCCCTATTGTATGTTATCTAGAGGTTTTAAAAAATCATTAAAAAGATTTCCCACGATTCATTACACAAACATCTAGAAGTCAATACACTTCAGAAAGAAATATAGTCTAAGTTGTTTTCCTATCCGACTGGTTAGGTTAAACTATGATAAAAACCAAATGCTAAAAACATGCAGAGAAAAATAAGAAATTATGTAAAGCTGCATGTTCTCAACACACTTTAAAGAAGAAAATATTATGATAACCAAATTAATCTGGCAATCATCAAATACCAAATTTATTTGATGCTATCTCCCCCCAAAACCTTTGTACTTGAAATGCCCTTGATACTTATTGAAAGTTTAAATTATCTTTAGTGCCCAACACAGTTTTCTCCAATTCAAAATTCCCTGTATGACATTTAGATATATACATGAAGATACTCATGTATATAATGCATCTGCATATATATATATATATATATATATATATATATATGTATATATATATATACATATGTAAAAGCATACACACATTTTATATACTGTTGTTGTCTTTCTTTTTTCAAAGTGGACAAATAATATCAAGGATGATGGCTTGTATATGAATTAGATTTAAGTGAAGCATAGTTGCACTAAATCATAAACCTGACTCTATTCCAGAAACATTGAAGTCCAGTGGTAGAATAAAAGCCAAGATGATTGGTAATGATCTGAGATGCAATGAATTACTTTAGTATCTTTGAATCTTGACTAAGTTCTAACAGCTGCACAGCACATTCAATTGCCTTCATGACAACTGGAACAAATTATTCTAATCTACCCATTCCTCTGGAGAAAGTCTTCCCATTCTTTGAGTAGACAATCTTTTAACTTACCAAAATATTTGATGTCTGTCAGTTACCCTCAACCTACTTTAGTCCATTCTCTGAGACGATTTACTGGGTTGTGACTGCTATTCATGTACAGCTTTTTTGAGTCATAGGTGAGAATAAGTTTTAAGTAGATACCAAAATTAGATAAGTTCAGCAAGTCCTAACACCTCACACTCCTTAAATACCTCATACATCATTTGCAGGTGTGCATTTGAATAAATAGCTTTTGTTTCTTCTTAATTAATAGCTGTAACATATTAAAGATAATCTATGATGTAGTAATATTTCTATTTTCCTAGTATTTCATCTACAAAGAAAAGATGCTATGTTATTTTACATTTTAGATACACTCATTAATAATTTATAATAATAACAATTTGACAATTTATTTGTAATTTCTACTAATTCTGTTTCCTTCCTCAAACCCTCTGAAAACTGATGGAAATGATGTCTTAAAAAGTTGCATTAGGAAAGTAAAACAGCCTTATTTAGTAAGAAATATTGTGCAATTTTCAGTTTCTTCTGATCAAGATTTCATTGGTATCACTAGTAGTGACTATTAGTACTATTTTTTGGCAAGATTCTCGGGTATTATACAACTTCTTTATCATATTATACTAATCTTTCAACTTAGTTGAGGTTGTGAGGCATAAGGAAAAACTTTCTTGAATATCTAATGACCAAATCATGGTATATAGTAGGCACTTAATAAACATATATTGATTGTGTAAATATATTGAATTATCTATCCATTCCAATGTAGTACATTTTTTTCAACCAAAAAAGAATGATTTCATTTCCCCTTTAACTCCAGTATCTTTCTAATTAGCAGCAATAAATAAAAATGGTATATGATAAAATATTCTGCTGAATAATAAAATGTCACCTAAATATTAATTGCATTTGGACTAGATTTTATCAGAAAATGTTATCATAATAGCTTATAAGATTTGAGAGTTTTCAAAAGTGTTTGCCTTCCTTCTTGAGATAGGCTTTGTGAATTACTGGTCTATAATGTCAAATTGTGTAAATCATAAGCCCTAAGTAGATTGTAAATTCTCTTTTTCTTCTTTTAGCATTTTCCTCAACATGGAATGCATTACTGTAGATATCCAAATACATTTTATTTTTTACATAGTAATGTTAATTTTACCATCAATATGAATATTTTGTGCTCAAAGTAATGTATGATCTCACTGATGAGTTCATATCACATCCATGTCTGACCTTTTAGGATTCTTATTCATATTTTCCAATAAAACTGCTACAGATGCTCCCCCAACATAGCATGAAGCTTCCTTAACAACCAGCCCTCCAAAAATGTACATCTTAGATTATTAACATTTTCTCCATAATGCAATATCTAACACCTGATTCTTATAATCAAGTGTAATATGGCTCTAAAATCTTTGCAGTCCCTCACTTTTTCTTGATATCTTGATTATCTTTAAGAGAAAATGGAGCTCATTGTTTTCCTATTTTACTCATATCTCTTTAATGAAATTTACTATTCTAGTTCTTCTTAACTTGTCATTTAGTAGTTTAATTTTATTCATACTTGATTTGTGGCCTACAAGATCTCATTAGTAATAATAGTTTTCAAATCTTTGAAACCATAAATATTGTTCCATGGACTATAGAATATCATTTCAAAAATAGATTCATCAGTTTATTGCAACTTATATGAATTAATCTCATAATTGTCAAGTGTGAGATTAAATCAATATTTAGAGATTTATCGAATGGCATCTATATTAGATGATGACAAAATTATTCGATTGGTGCATTTATTTAAGAAATTATATCAAATATAAAGCAACATCTTGTGTTTTGCAGAAAATAATTCTCAATTTAGATTCTTGCTAAAAAAAAAAAAAAAAAAAAAAAAAAAAAAAAAAAAAAAAAAAGTAGAATTGGCGGAAACATTTGAACCTAATTCTCTCCACCCCATGACTGAGAAAATTTTAATTACAAAAAAAGTACCTTTTTTTTTTTTTTTTTTTTTTTTTGCTCAAATTCAATACAATTAAGTTTGGAAGGGAAATAGTTAAACAGGAAATATTTGCAGCAAGTTTCTTGATGTCTGAAAATTTCAAAACATATAAGGGACTAATTCAAATTTGCAATAACAAAAGCCACTCTCCAAATGATGTTATCAAATAATATAAATAGGCAGTACAAGGGAAGAAATCCAAGTTATATAATGTATATAATGCTGCAAATTAGTAATAATTAGAAATATATATGTATTAAAGAAATTCTGAGGTTTGACTTTATACCATCAGATGTTGGAGATACTATAGGAAAACAGGCACATTATTTCACATTTGATACAAAATGTGAACTGGATTAGTCATTCTAGAAATCAATTTGAAAGTATGTTCAAGAATATAGTAAATGATGCATATCTTTTCATCCAATGATATTATATCTATACCCAAAAAAAGATCAAATATAGAAAAGAACCCATATGTAATTTGATTCATAATTTAAAATAAAAAAAATAGCTTTTTAAAAATTCTCATTTAAAAAAACAATTTTAAAAATTACAAACTTGAAATACTATGTTCAAGTTTTGGAAATTAATATCAAAATAATTCAGAAAAATCCTAGAGTGACAGCAAAATCAAGTCTATTTGAGGATTTTTAAACATTTAAAGAATTTATGTACAGAGATCATGATAACTAGAATAGCAAATGTGTCTTTGATCCTATCAGCACAAATATTCTGTACATTAAGCAAGCCATCCAATTTTTCTTTATATTGTAGATTTCTAGTTCATGGCCTTTTAAAAATTTACCATAGTAGACCCAGCCAATACACTAAAGGCCTTCCTCTGGGTCTTTTAATATTCCATAGATACCAGTATAACATTCAAGCTGTCTATCTATTATCCCCTGTTCATGCTACATGACCTTTTCTAGTCATATATGTCATGGTTGATGTCTTTTATGGCACTTCTCATGTGTAAGTCATTGCTGCTAATATGCTACAACCCACCATTCATTTTTTCATTTCCCACTGCCTGTGATTTTCTTTCTTCTGAGAGTATGATGTTCCATGATTCACAACTATATAGCACCACTGGGAGAATATTAGTTTTTAAAAGATGGGCTTAGGAAGCAAAGAACAGTTATGGAACACTGAACATGCTGCTCAGCCTCCCAAAAGCAATGCAGTCCACTTTTTCCTTCTTATTAAGTTCTGGTATTAGCAACTTACCTTTATTCCTTCTTCCCTTCTTTCCTTCCTCCTCCTCCTCTTCCTCTCTCCCTCCACCCTTGTCTCCCTTCCTTGCTTCCTCCCTTCTTCCTTTCCTTCTTTCCTCCTTTCCTCCTTTCCTCCCTTCCTTCCTTTCTTTCTTTCTTTCTTTCTTTCTCTTTCTTTCTTTTTTATTCTTTCTATCATCCTCCCTCCCTCCCTCTTTTCCTCCCTCCTTTCCTTCCTTCCTTCCTCCCTTTTTTTCTTCCCTCCCTCCATTCCTTCCTTTGTTTGTTTCTTTGCTTCTTCTTTTCTTTCCTCTTTTCCTTCCTTCTTCCTTTTCTTCTTTCCTCCTTTCCTTCTTTCTTCCCACAATAATTTATGAAATACATACTATGCTATGCTCCAGACCCTGGTTTAGATGCTGAGAATGCAAATACAAAAGTGAAATTTAACCCTTTCCCAAGGAGTTTAATTTTTACTGAAGAAGGGTAGTGGGGCTATGGAAAGAGATATGTAAATATTGTACATATATGTATATATAATTAAATAGTGTAATTTGTGTAAGGAAGACACAAATAGGGGAATAAGCATAGTACTATTGTAGAAGCTAACACAAGCTGAACCTCTTAGGAAGATAGATTTCTGTGAAGCAGATAGAGTAATTTAGTGGAATTTTTCTCTACATTAATTTTATAATCTGAACAATATGTATTATTAATTCACTTGTGTTTTCTATGAATAGATTATTAGATCAAACTATTTTCAGTGTTCATGAAATTCTTTGAGGAACAACTGTAATGTTCAGAGGCTTGATGCAATCAGCATTATGCCATGCAAACTTCCTAGAAAACTTCACCATCAATAGCAGGGATTGCTTACTTTTTTATGTCTTGGACCTCTTTGATAGT
This sequence comes from Sminthopsis crassicaudata, assembly GCF_048593235.1. Classification (NCBI taxonomy): domain Eukaryota; kingdom Metazoa; phylum Chordata; class Mammalia; order Dasyuromorphia; family Dasyuridae; genus Sminthopsis; species Sminthopsis crassicaudata. Next base: position 95,715,140 of record NC_133619.1, read on the forward strand.
TTGGTAGTCTATGGATGACTTCTCAGGATAATGAGTTTAAATATAGAGAAGCTATTTCAAAAAATTTTAATATCAAAATATAGTCATCATTTTAATATCCATCAGGATATTAAAATAAGTTCACAGATCCGTGGTTAAGAAGCCTTAATATGGAATCTCTCTTCTACTTGAATGTTGCACAGAATACCTTTGATAGCAGTGAATATTTCTAGTGTGCATTTCTTGTGATTTTATTCATGATTTAATATTAACAATTATAAGATTACTTTCTAAAGTTTTATCTGAGATTTCACCTATCAAACAATACTATAGAATTACTTTTAATTATATTACAAAAAATAAAGAAAAGTAAAGCTACAATTATACTTTAATTTGCATTAGTTCATTAGTTCTCTATCTGGAGATGTATAGCACTTTTCATCAGAATTCTTTTGAAATCATCTTGGATCACTGAATCTATCAGAATAGCTATCTTTCCCAGCTGAGCACCATTACAATATCACTTTTGACATTGATCTACTGCTTGTACTCAGTACTCTGTATCAGTTCATATGCCCTTCCATATTTTTTTCTGAAATTAACCCTCATCACTTATAGCACAATAGTAGTCCATCACAATCATATGACACAATTTATTAAGCCATTCCACAATTGAAGGGAATGCTTTCAATTCCCAATTCTTTGCAATTATAAAAACACATTTCTATATGTTCATGTCTTTTTTTTCCTTTGTGTTCTTAGTATATGGATCCAAATGACATTTCTTGGTCAAAGTACACAAAGTTCTATGCTTCTTTGGGCATAATTACAAATCACTCTGCAGAAGAGGTTGATCAGTTCACAACTTTACCAATAACTAATTAATATAATTATTTACCCTCATTCCATCATCCCTTCTTGCATTTGTCATTGCTAATGGGTGATTGATAATAGCTTACAGATCCTTTAATCCAAACTTTTCTAATTAATAGTGCTTTTTCATATAAACATAGTTTTTATTTCTTCTTCTGAAAACCTGTTTGTGTCTATTGACCATTTGTTTACCAATGGGGGAATAGCCCTTATTTTTTAAAATTAAAGTTGACTTGGCTCCTTAAATATTTGATAATCAAAGACTTTATCAAAGAAATTTGCTAAAACAAATTTTGATATTACTTGTTTATTATATCTTTTAGGGAAATGAAGTTTGGTCTGTTTTTATGTTTACTTTTTTTCTGAGATCTTGATTGCTACTCCTAAGTTTTTACTTTAGCTAAAGCAAAATAGATTCTGCTCCAGTTCCTTATATATGTGTTTTTCTTTTTCAAGTGTGTCTCTTTTAAACAATATATCATTGATTTCAGATTTCTAATTCATTTTGCTATTCACTTCCACTTTATGGGTGAGTTCATTCCATTCACGAACACAGTTATTATTACTAACCGTATTTTTTCTCTATCCCATTTTCTGCTTATCCTTCTCTCTCTCTTTTTATCATGTTCTTGCTCAAAAAATTCTGTTTTGCTTCTATCACTATCACCTTCTTATGCCACTTTCCATTTTATCATTCCTACTCTTTTTTTTTTAATCCTTTTCCCTTCCCATGTTCCTGTTGAGCATGGTACATTTCTGTGCCCAACTGAATATATATAATCATCTTTCTTTGAATCAAATCTGATGACAGTGAGATTCTACCATTGTTGCCACTTCCCTTCTCCATTTTTTCCATTTTTTTCCACTCTTGTAACAACACTTCCTTGAATTTCTTTTTATGTGAGGTAATTCTCTCTATTCTATCTTTCTTTTCCCCCTTTCCCACTACATCTTTTTTGAACTTCTCATTTATTTTTATATCATCCCAACATAATCAACTCACTTCTATATTTTCTGTTTAAGTAGACAACTTTTAATTGTCACAATGATAAAGTCCTTAGGAATTTCATGTATTATCTTCTCATATAAAAATGTTTAATTTTTTTGAGTTTCTGATGAGTTCTATTTTATTCTATTTTATTTTTATACTTCTCCTGAGTATTGTGTTTGAATATCAAACTTCCTATTCTGTGCTGATTTTTTTCTTTTTTCAGGAATATAAGGATTTTTTCTATTTCACTAAATATCCATTTTCCCTGAAGAATTATACCCAGTTGTATTTTTTCTTCTTCTGTTGATTATTGATTGTATTTGCATTATTGTATTTGTATTATTTGCCTTCCAGAATATGATATCCCAAATCCTTTACTCCTTTAATGTGGAAGCTGCGAAGTTTGATGTGGTCTTGATTGTGGCTCCATGATATTTGACTGCTTTTTTGTTTTCCTTCCTAGATGTTTGCAATACTTTTTTTTTTTTTTTTCACCTGGGAGTTCTGGAATTAGGCTATACTATTCCTGGGAGGTTTTTATTTTACAATCTCTTTCATGAGGTAATCTGTAAATTCTTACAATTTTTATTTTACCCTTTGTATCTAATATATTATAGCAAGTTTCATTTATAATTTCTTGAAATATAATATGTCTACACTTTTTTTAAATGATGGCTTTCAAAATTTTTAATTGTCTCTCATGAACTATTTTCTAGATCTTCTATTTTGATTCATTCTTTGGACTTTGTTTTATTATTTCTTATTATCTTTTAGAATCATTACTTTCCACTTGCTCAATACTAATTTTTAAAGAGTTTTTTTTCCGTGGATTTTTGTGCCTTTTATTCAATTTGACCAGTGTTAGTTTTTCAGGAGTTCATTCTTAAGTGAATTTTTGTGTATTTTTTTTTTATTTACCATTACAGTAATTCTAGTTTTTTTAAGTATTGGGTTTTTTTTTTTCAGTATTTTTGCACCTCTTTCAGAAAGCTCTTAATTCTCTTTTCATAATTTTCTTGCACCACTACATGCTTTACTTTATTTTTCCTCAACTCTACTTATCTCTTTAACTTTTCCATAAATTCTTTTTTCTTTTGAGGCTTTATTTGTAGCGGTTTTCATATTGTTGTCTTCTTTTGAGTTTGTTCTTGATCTTTCTTGCCTGGGTGGTACTTATTTTGTTTTATTTTGTTTTTAATGTTCAGATTATCCCTTTACTGTTTGCTCATTTTTCCATCACATTTTTATCTTGAACTTCATGTTAAACTTGGGCTCTGTTCACTTAGCATTAGAGAGGCATTGTCCAAGCTTCTGTTGTTTTCATGCTGCTGTCTTCAGAGCTAGTTCTGGGAATCTGTAAAATTTTGGTGCTTTCAAGGAGGTACTGTAGAGAATTATACAATACACAAAACTAAAAGCTGCACCCACACACAGGCACACATATACCTATCTTTCCTATGCCTGCTGACTCTTTGCTTTAATTTTGTACCTTACTTGACATGCTATGACTTAACCTCCCCCCACGCATAGATGCTTCCTCCCTTGTCTTCTTCCCAGACCCTTTGCTTCTCAGTTCATCCATTATTCTCCGATTATTTCTTTATAGATTTTGGAGGGTGCTATGCCTTTAATGGCATGTATGCAATGTTGCTTATTTAACCCATTACTGATGTGAGTTGTTTTTCAGAACTATGAGTCCCTCCTCCCTCTTCTAATGTCTCTGTGTCTATTCTTCCTCCATACCTCATTTGTGTAACATAATTACTATTTTTTTTTATCTTAACTCTGTCCCAACTCTTTGACTTGTCCTATTGTTGATATCAGACTTAAATATGTGGTATTCATTTTCCATGTTTAAAAATATATAAACAATTTCTTCATATTGAGTTCCTTGAAAATGATCTTTGATATTTGGTCTTATATATTAAACTTTCTACTAAGTTCATGTTTGGTTCACATAAAGTCTTGAAAATCTGCAAGTTCATTGAATGTGTATTTTTTCTCATTAAATATTATAGATGATTTTTTTGGATGTGATATTTTTGGCAATAGCCCTAGTTCTTTTGACTGCTGGTAGATAACTCTAATTCTGGAGTGGGGGTACCTATGACTTTACTTCAGCTCTCCCCTCTGACCAAGAATCCCAAACCAAGAGCTCCACGCTCCAGCAAGTTCCCACAGCCAGACATCAGTGTCCCTGCCCCACATTCTCTACATTCACTTTTAGCTGGTTCTTTCCAGCTCAGGGCCAAGTCCTATACCACAGTTGGGTCTGGCATTATTAGTCAGTTGATTAAAGCCACAAACAATCTAGGAAGTGAAAGTTTTTTGTAGTTTCTGCTGAGGCTCCAGCCACACCCAGCTAGCCTAAGGGCTTCCCATCTAGTGTTTCTATGGATCTAGACTGAAGATCTTTTCACTTCACATGGCTTAATCCCTGGTCCTGATTGTTTCTTTGGATCTTCTCCATTTGTATCTGGAGGACCTCTGTTCTGCCCCAAGTCTTCGTTGATTTTTTACCAGTCTATGTTTTCCCTGAAGCATAAATTTTTCAATTTGTGGGGAAAATCTGGAGAGCTTGAAATTTACCACTCTCTTCCCAGAATCCTCCTCTAATCAATAGTGATTAACAGAATTTTTTCTTGTGCTTTGTAGATAATTTTGATTTTTACATCTGAAAATTGCCTGTTCATAATATTTGATGTGGTTATTTATCATTTGATATTGCATTATTAGCCAGGGAATGACTTGTGCCCTTATAAATTTGACTCAGTTATCTATATATTTGAGAAATGAGGATTTTTAAAGAGATACTTGTTGGAATGACTGTTTCCAAAATTTCTGCATTCTTTGTAATTTTGGTTGCCTTGGTTTTGCTTGTGCAAAAATTTTTAGTTTAATATAATCAAAATTATTCATTTTTGCATTATATATGCCTTTTTGTCACTTGTTTTGTCATAAATTTTCCACTTTTCTATAGAGCTGAAAGATGGAGTATTCTTTATTCTCCTAATTCACTTATGGTATATCCTTTATGTCTAAATCATATAGCCATTCCCCCCCCTCCCCCCGAGGCTGGGGTTAAGTGACTTGCCCAGGGTCACACAGCTAGGAATGTTAAGTGTCTGAGACCAGATTTGAACTTGGATTCTTCTGAATTCAAGGCTGGTGCTCTATTCACTTCACCACCTAGCTGCCCCCATATAGCCATTTTGACCTTATCTTGGCACATGGTGTGATATGTTGGTCTTTACTTAGTTTCTGCCATATGATTTTTCAGTTTCCCTAACAGTTTTTGTCAATTTATAAGTTCTTATACCACAAGATGAAGTCTTTGGGTGGATGAAACATTACAATACTATAGTACTTAATTATTGTTTCTTTTGTTCATTATGTATTACACTGATCCACCACTTTATTTCTTAGTACCAGATAGTTTTGATGATTTTTGCTTTATGATATAGTTTTTAATCTGGCATGGCCAACAACTCTGCTGAAACTTATGTGTTGTTCTCTCTTTAAGAGATCTTGAAATTCTAGCCCTGAATACCTTTGAAATTGTATTGCTTATACTGTAATCTTCTCAAAATGTATTTCCTTGGCTCCAATGTATTTTCCCCAATGTTCATCTTTTGAGAAGCATTTTCACTTTTTCATGTAGCACTGTGAGCATTAAATTTAAAATCTAAATATGTCGCTTCCACTGTCCTTATTAAGAATAGCACATTTGGGGGCAGCTAGGTGGTGCAGTGAATAGAGCACCAGCCCAGGAAGACCTGAGTTCAAATCTGGTCTTGGACACTTAACACTTCCTAGCTGTGTGACCCTGGGCAAGTCACTTAATCCCAGCCTCAGGAAAAAAAAAAAAAAAAAAAAAAAAAAAAAAGAATAGCACATTTTAGAAAGTTTTTAATTAAAAAGAAAATAAAAACAAGAGAGTGGTATAATTATCCAAATATTTGAAGCAACTTAGATGATAAAGAAACAAAACATAATAATTAAGAAAGGGTCTTAAAATCTTTGAAAATTTTATATTATACAAAATGTCACAAATCACAAAATATTGTAAAACGATCTTTGAGGGCAGTGTCTTTTGTAATTTTTTTTTAAATAAAGTGAACACTCAAAAAATCTGGCTGAAAAATGTAGTTGATGAATAAATGGAATGACACAAGAAATACTGTCATCCTCTCTGCTTTCTTCATAGAATGTAACAGCATAATTACTAAAATCTATAGACAAGTAGTTTACTTCTTGCTGGAACTCTTGTCTTCCCAGAAATCAGCTGTAGTTAGGATAATCAAGTCTTTATTCTTGGTCTGGGTATTGGATCTAGTAATCTCCACACCACCCTCTTCTTTCCACCGCCACAAGAGCAAGTGCCTCAATTTCCTCCTCCTACTCTCCCCACACACTGTCACTTCCCCCTCTTTGTCCCACCAATCAAGTCAGCACAGAACAGCTGGGGAGGGTCAACCTTCAAACAAGTTAATAGAGAACCGTCCAATTGGCAATTAGTCTCATGTTCTCCATTATCCAAGTGCATTTCCTCAGTTCTAGCCCTTTACAACTTCTGATGTTTTCATCTTATGATAAGTCATTTTTAAAAATTCTGTCAGCCTTTGGGAAGCTTTACTATCCAGGCTTATACCATCTCATTTATGTATCTTAATATTAAGGTGATAGTTCATTATCTTTGAGTTCCTGGAGGTTATTGAGAAGCTATTTCACTGATGATATATAACTTATTCAGGCAAACAAAAATATTTGATATAGAGCATTTAAAGTTTTAACTTGATATAAAATTATGACATAAACAAAGTTTAAACTTGAACACAAAATATTTGAATGGCACTCAATTTCCTCCAACATCCCTATACTTAACATGTCTTTGTCCCCCAAATTCCCAGCCCTTCCCAAAAATTCATAGACTCTGACTTGGAATTTTACTCAGAAGCCAGCAAACTCACAATAAAATCCTCCACAGTACAAATGATGGTCACCCAATCTCTTTGTGAGAACCTCTTCTGGAAAAACAATTCTCTACCCATGGATACAGTCCTTTGAATCACTTGAAAGGCTTTTTTTTCTGCTTCTTGCTTAAAACTGTCTCTACAACTTGCTGATTACATCCTGGGGAGCCTCCCAAGCTGGGTTAATTATACAGTTACCAAAGTGAAAGCAAAGATATCAAAATAATCAAATAGATACCCAGATAAATTATTACTTATAATCAATCATTTTATCAATATTATTATCACCATTGTCATCATCATTATAACCATTTCTTCACATTCTATAATCCTTAAGGATTAGAAGGTATTTCCTTCCTAAAAGCCTTTGAATAAGGGTAATATAATGATTAGATAATCTGTTCAAGGTATTGAGGATGTTTAGAAGGAAAGACTTAGCAGGGATATGATAAGTATCTCATAATATCCAAAGATTTCTCACGTAGAAAATTACTTGGGCTTATGTCTTAGAGTCAAAAGACAGAATAAAGAACAATGATTAGAAATTGCTGAGAATCATTTCTCAAACATAGAGGGAACTGAGTTAAATTTATTTAAAAATTAAGAGCTATGGCCCAATTGATAAATGATGAAAAATATGACTATGCCAAAAGGGCTATACATTCATGTATATCCTTTCACCTAACAACACATTCTTAGACACAAATATCAAAAGAGATTTGGGGGGGGGAAAGGGGAAATTATGTATATATAAGAAAAATATTCATACCAGTACACTTCTCAAGGCAAAACATTTCAAAATTAAGGGGATGCCCATTAATTGGGGAATAGCTTAATAAACTGTGGTATGAATTTCTGGTGGAATATTATTGTTTCCTGGTGAATGATAAGCAGAATGCTCTCAGGAAAAAACAAAACAAAAAAAATTAACAAACCTGAAAAGTCCTTCATGAACAAAGTAAAATGTACTTTATATAAAGTCACAACAAGGATATGGGATGACCAGCTGTAAATGACTTTACTATTCTCAGTAGTACAATCATCCATGACAACTTTGAAGGACTTATGGAGAAAAAAAATCTATCCATAAGGAACTGATTGTGTCTGATACAAATTGAAGCATTCTCTCTTTCTCTATTTCTCTCCTTTTTAACTTAATTTTTCTTGAGGATTTTTTATTTTCATTGGGATGGGAGATGTGTTTTCTTTCACAACTTGACTATTATAGAAATAATTTATAAAATTTCACATGTGGTTTCTTAATTGTGAGTGGGGAGAAGAAAGGGAACTAGAACTCAAAAGTCTTAAGAAAATAAGAATCTTTCCTAGCAGTTCTTCCTAGGACTAATACAAAATAAATTTAAGCAGGGAAATGAGACATTTTCTTACATTGAATATCCCCAAACTGAAGCTAGATGACTACAGGTATGAAATGTCATTGAATTGATTTATGATTACTTATTGCTTCCTGACACTAGATAATCTTTAAGGTCTGTTCCAATTCTGATATTCCATGATTCTTTGAATCAGTAAAGGGAAGAATACTATTCTAAGAGGAAAAAGATTTGATGTGGAATTCTAACTCTAATGATCCTTTGTATATAAGAATCACTTTTCAATTTAGTGAAATAGGAATACTGATAATTGTACTGCTTCATAAAGTACTTTGTAAATCTTAAAATGTCATATTCAAATGAGTTTTTATAAATATGACACCCATCTTACAGATGAACTACTATGGCTCAAACAAATTAAATAATTTATATCTTACATTAGGAAATTTATTCAACTTTAAGTTGAATGTCTTTTCACTTGCACATGCTGTTGAGACAATTTTACATTTTTAATCATGTTCTCTTTATAAAAGTGGTTCTGTTTATATTATATATACTCCATTTTTTTTCTTAAAGAAGAAATCTGGTCAACTGTAGGAAACACATAGCAATCAGTTAGTCAGCAATAAATCAGTAAGCACTTAATATGTCTTCTCTATGGATAGGAATGGTACTAAGTGTTAGGGAAACAAAAAAAGGAAAATTTAAAAATATATCATTTAAAATCTTGGATCTTTCTTTCTTTTCTTTTTAAATTAGAAGACAGTATGAATAATATAAAATAGAACAATGAACCTTAGAGGGAAAGGCATAAACAACTTAGAAGCAGGACTAAATGGGGAAGGTCTCTTAAAAGATATAGTATTTGAGTTGAGACTTAAAGAAATATAGTATTCCATGAGACACAAATTTGGAATGATAGCCAATTTAGGCATGGAATACAGTCAGTGAGGAAGCATAAATATTAGAGATACTGCTAGTACATATTAAGTTTTTTATGATATAGTATACACAGAAAATTTTTAATGGTAAATGTTGCATCTCCCCTGGCATTAGCCTACTCTGCTAGGAGCCATGGTTATAAAATGCTTAAGATCAAGCCAGCATCTGCATTGTAATAATAATATTGGTACTCCTAGGTAGTCTTCAGCTTTGTTGTACATCAAAACAAACACTGACTAATTTGTAGAAGTAGACAAAATTTGCAAAGAATGAGGTGTTAAGAGGAGGTTAATTCTATATGTTGGGAAGAGTGCCCACACATGATAGTGCACATTTCCCTCATTTGTGACTTTATATTATGTGGCACATTTTGAAGAACTATACAACAAAACTAATATTTGTTTTATGCTAAACATTACATATTTGCACTACAAGCTAAATATTAGTATGTCCCCATTGGCTCAGTTGACAGGGCTTCATTACTTCAGTGATGTGTGAAAGAGACACACAGTCTGAATTTACTTTTTAACAGAATTGACCATAAAAAAGAGTTGTCCATAAATTTCTACAGAGTGGATGTAAGTATTATCTATAATGTAGAACTACAAAATAATTATGAATGCCAATCATCTGAGGTAACAAAACCAACAGAAAAAAACTGGCAGCTCTAAAATCCTGGTCTTTATGTCATTCCTCATTTTCCCTCTTGCTTACCTTATATTGTCCTTCCCTCCTCCATCTCCCCATGAAATTAGGTTGTAGATTCTGGATGTTAAGAACAATAGTAACAATAAACATATCTTTTTTCTTTGATACATCCTGGATCCTTATAGTATTTCTCTTATCATCATGATTTGGAGAAGGAGATTATTTTCTATTTGGAATGAATGTGCAGATGCCCTTCACCCATTAGGTCAGTAGGAACAACCAGACTGAGATGTTAATCAAACACAGACAACATATTACTAAACAGATGTTCATGTGACAGATTGAGTCCAGTCCAGAAAAGCGAGAAAGAAATAACTGTTATAATACTTATCAGACTATGTATGTACTTTAATCAGTAACAACAAAAATGGCAAAAATTCCAAATTAAAATCAAATAATTATCTTTGTTGTAATCAGCCATACTTACCCTGAAAAACAAAATGCAGTAACCAAAAATCATAAAAGCATTTCATGGTCTCATGTGGTGCTCTTTTCAGATGATCTCAGGTAAACTATTCAATTGTGAGTTGAAAATGAAATAAATTCACATTCCTTATGAGGTATGCCTACACTATCCAGTCTCACTTTAGTTATTTTTCCTTTGCTACTTCTTCCTGATCACTAAAAGTATAGCTCAGGTGCAAATGCAGAGCATATCTTTCTTTATACCTTTTTCTTTTCTGTTGAAATTCCCAAATTTTCTTATTAAAACTAAAATGCCCTAGGCTCTTCCAATTACTATCAACATTTATCCATTGTTCCCTATGAAAAATATTCCAACTCATAAGAAGTATCATATCTTCTATTGTCCAATGTTAACTAACTACTATGTAGTTCTTATATCTGCATGAGAAGAAAAGCCATTCAGTTTTGAATTACTCCTGAAAAAAGTATAACCTAAGTATTGTTACATAAATTTAATAACTCTTAAAAGGCTACAGAAATAATAAGAAGCCTTTTCATATTATGTTATTGAGCCTGTATTGTTTAAATGAGTGCAATATGTTGGTGGGGGAAAGATTAATTAATGAATATTTATAAGAGGTAATTGCAATAATAATTTGTTTGTGACTTACAGATTTCAGTTTGATACTAAACTAATCATTATGGTGAAGCAATTAATAGAAAACATTCATAGAAGCTCTCATGAGGATATTAGAAATGTGTCAGAATGATGGAGGGGTGTCACTTTCCAAGTTAAAACCAACTCTTATGACATATTTTAAGGGTAGAAGAGAACATCTAGTTCATTCTCCTACATTTTAGGGAAGAGAATCAGATTTATAAACCAAACCTCAAACCAAAAGAACCTCTCTCTCTATTTTTTCTTTAAAAAGAATCTCAGTAGAAATATACAGAACAATTCTATTATTTGCCCAACACAATGTCTTAACAATCTTATATAGCAAGGGTATCCTGATTCCCCCAGATTTTTGGACTAGGTAAAATAGGAGAATCTTTGCCTCAAATGTTATCTAACCTTAATCAATGATTAAGCCACTGATGGCTTTGGAGGGGAAAATGAGGCAAATGATTTTGTATAGCACTTCCTTACTTAAATCCAATTCAATCCTACATTATGGCATCACCTTCCGGATGCCATAGCCCTCTTCAAGAATAAAGGTCAAACAGCAAGCAAAAATATATGGCAAAAATTTTATGAAGAAGTGCCTAGTTCTCACTTCAGTAGGAATTAAAAGTTGTTTACTTTTTCTATGAAAGACATTTATTTACTTAAAGATTTGATTAAGTTATGTGTCAATTTTCTCATCTACTACTTGGAAAATCTCATGTGCTTGAAATTTTAATGCCATAAATTTATTTTTAAATCCTTTTAAACATATTTTCAAGAATAGTAGTGATCTATGATTCAAAACCTTTTGTCATCACTCTAAGGATATTAATATTTTTAAAACTTGTCTTTTTTAAGGATAAGCTTAAAGTTATTACAGAACTCTACAATTTCTCTTATTGATTCAGAGCTTGAAGGAATCATAATGATCATGCAATTTAACTCCATCATTTTATAATGGAGAAAACTAAAGTTCAGGGGGAAAAAAAGTCATATGGATAAAACTCACCTCACAGAGGTAAGATTTGAACTCAGTTCCCTGAATACAAATCTTTTTTCCATTATTTTTTCCAACTCCAATTTCAGGACGTTGTTATTCTCTATCATAGCTTCCCTTTCCTTTCCCCATTTTTCTTCAAACTCTCTTCACTTTTTAATAGTGTCTTCGAGGAGAAAGTTATGTGATGGGGAGCAGGAATTGTTCCCCTTTAGGTTGTTATCTGCTGACTCTCTGCTGTTAACTTCCTCGGGGTTGGATACCCGAAGGAATCTATAGTTTTTCTTGCTTTTTTGCTCATACTTAAAAAATCTTTTGGGGTCTGTCCCTGGGGTAGGAAATTATTTATTTTTTTACCAGCTTTCTCCCAGAATGGATGGATGCAGCGGCTCCTGTGCCTGAGCTAAGAGAGAGCTCTGGGAGAGAGTTCCCCACCCTCTCCCTGAAAAGTGCCTCAGAGGTGACTAGCACTGCTGTGCCTTGAGGGCGCTGTGTTCCAGTGGCTTCCCTGAGGTTTGAGACTGAACAGTAAGGGGGACACAAAGCCCAGCCTATGTGTCCCTGGGGGGCGTGGATGTCTGCAGCAGGTGACATGAAAAGCCCCTGCACTCAAACTGGAAGTGTCTGCCAGAAACCGAGGTCCCTAGTTCAAAGGTTCTGCTTCTCTGGGACTTCCTGAGCTGAGTTCCACACCCTCCAGCTGAGCTAAGCAGTGTGTGTTGCCTTGGGCCGTATCCGCCCACTTCTCAATCTCTTAACTAGTCTCTGGTGGGAGCTAGGGGCCACACCCACCAGTGCTGAGATCTGCTGAGTCACCCCCAGGATACGGGAAGATCTAATCTATCTTTGAATTTTTAAAATCCATTGCTTTTTTTTCCTTTTAAAAAAAATAAAGAATTCACAGGAGATGCAGGGAACAAAATTTGTTAATTAGAAAAGGTTAAAAAATCACAGGAAAGTAGGATTTCTGAATTGGAAAAGATTAAAAAAAAGTCTCAAGAAAATAAAGTCTCAAGAAAATAGAATTTCTGAATTGGAAAAAGAAAATAATTCTCAAAAAAATTTAGGGAAATGAAAAAAAATTCAATAGAGCAAAATAATTCATTTAAAAATGAAACTGGGCATTTACAAAAAGAACTAAAAACTGTGAAAGAAGAAAATAACTCCTTAAAAGTCAGGATGGAACAAATAGAAATGAATGATTCACAGAGAACCCAAGAATCAGTCAAACAAAACAAAAAAAAATGAGAAGCTGGAGAACAACGTCAAATACTTACTGGGAAAATCTATAGACCTGGAAAATAGATCTAGGAGAGATAATCTGCAGATCATTGGACTTCCCGAAAACTATGACCAAAAAAAGAGCCTAGATTCTATTTTATAGGAAATTATAAAAGAGAACTGTCCAGAGATAATAGAAACAGAAGGGAAAGTAGATGTGGAAAGAATTCATCGAACTCCTTCTGAAATAGACCCTAAAAAAAGAACACCACGGAATATTGTGGCTAAGCTGCAGAATTACCACACAAAGGAGAAAATCTTGCAAGCAGCTAGAAAAAAACAATTTAAATATCAAGGTGCCACAATAAGGGTCACTAAAGATCTGGTTGCCTCCACATTAAAAGAGAGAAGGGCCTGGAAACTGATATTCCGAAAGGCAAAAGATCAAGGACTGCAACCAAGAACGAACTACCCAGATAAGTTTAGCATATTTTTCCATGGAAGAAGATGGTCATTCAATGAAATAGAGGAATTCTATATGTTTCTAAGAAAAAAACCAGACTTAAACAAAAAATTTATCTACATCCACAAGACTGAAGAGAAACAGAAAAAGGTACACAGAACCCTTGAGAACTGTAACTCTGTTGTGGGTATATAAAAAGTACGAATGGATAATTTGATTTTACTGATATAAAAGAAAAAAAAAGGGGGTGTAGTAAAGGGAAGGAGGTCGTTTCAGAAAAAGGAGAAGGAATTATAAAAAGAGGGAAACTAAATCGCAGGAAGAGGCAGAGAAAATACACCATATCTGAGGGAATTTAGTGAGGGGGAGAATCATTGTGTGAATCTTACTCTCATCAGAAGAGGCTCAAAGAGTAAATAATTGACATATTTGTTTTTCAGAGAATTTTCTCTCACCTCATTAAAAGGGGGGAGAGGAAAAGGGAAAAGGAAAAGGAGAATAAGTGAAGGGACTTGGAGGGAGGGGGGAGGGATATGAAAAAAAAAGGGAGGGTTGTGCGTCACAAGGGGGGTCTGTAAATTAAACATCGGGGAGGGGGATCAGGGAGGTCAAGGGAAAAAGCATAATCTGGGGATAATATGATGGCAGAAAATACAGAATTAGTAATTTTAAAGGTAAATGTGAATGGGATGAACGCTCCCATCAAATGGAGACGGATAGCAGATTGGATCAAAAATCAGAACCCTACAATATGTTGTCTGCAGGAAACACACTTAAAGCAGGGAGATACATACAGAGTAAAGGTAAAAGGTTGGAACAGAGCCTATTATGCTTCAGGTAAAGCCAAAAAAGCAGGGGTAGCTATCCTTATCTCAGATCAAGCAAAAGCAGAAGTTGATCTAATTAAAAAAGATAAGAAAGGAAACTATATCCTGCTGAAAGGTAGCATAAATAATGAAGCCATATCAATACTAAACATATATGCACCAAGTGTATAGCATCTAACTTTCTAAAGGAAAAGTTAAGAGAATTGCAAGAAGAAATAGACAGTAAAACTATAATAGTGGGAGATCTCAACCTTGCACTCTCACATTGAGACAAATCAAACCACAAAACAAATAAGAAAGAAATTAAAAAAGTAAATAGAACATTAGAAAAACTAGGTATGATAGACCTTTGGAGAAAACTGAATGGCAATAGAAAGGAATATACTTTCTTCTCAGCAGTTCATGGATCCTATACAAAAATTGACCATATATTAGGACATAAAGATCTCAAAATTAAATGTAGGAAGGCAGAAATAATAAATGCCTTCTTCTCAGACCACAATGCAATAAAAGCTACATTCAGTAAAAAGTTAGGGATAAATAGACCAAAAAGTAATTGAAAAATGAACAATCTCATCTTAAAGAATGACTGGGTGAAACAGCAAATTATAGAAACAATTAATAATTTCACCCAAGATAATGCCAATGATGAGACATCATACCAAAATCTGTGGGATGCAGCTAAAGCAGTAATAAGGGAAAATTTTATATCTTTAGAGGCTTACTTGAAGAAAATAGAGAAAGAGAAAATTAACGAATTGGGCCTGCAACTAAAAAACGTAGAAAAAGACCAAATTAAAAACCCCCAACAAAAAATTAAACTTGAAATACAAAAATTAAAAGGAGAAATCAATAATATTGAAAGTAAAAAAAAACTATTGAATTAATAAATAAAACCAAGAGTTGGTTTTATGAAAAAGCCAATAAAATAGATAAACCTTTGGTAAATTTGATCAGATAAAAGAAAGAGGAAAATCAAATTGTTAGTCTTACAAATGAAAAGGGGGATCTTTCCACCAATGAAGAGGAAATTAGAGAAATAGTAAGGAGTTACTTTGCCCAACTTTGTGCCAATAAATTTGATAACTTAAGTGAAATGGATGACTTCTTCCAAAAATATAGGCTACCTAGATTAACAGAGGAGGAGATAAATTGCTTAAATAGTCCCATTTCAGAAAAAGAAATAGAAGAAGCTATTAATCAACTCCCCAGGAAAAAATCCCCAGGACCAGATGGATTCACATGTGAATTCTACCAAACATTTAAAGAACAATTAGCACCAATGTTATATAAATTATTTGAAAAAATAGGGGATGAAGGAGTCCTACCAAACTCCTTTTATGACACAGACATGGTACTGATACCTAAACCAGGTCGATCGAAAACTGAGAAAGAAAATTATAGACCAATTTCCTTAATGAATATTGATGCTAGAATCTTAAATAAGATATTAGCAAAAAGATTTCAGAAAACCATCTGCAGGATAATACACTATGATCAAGTAGGATTTATTCCAGGAATGCAGGGCTGGTTTAATATTAGGGAAACTATTAATATAATTGACCATATTAATAATCAAATTAATAAAACCATATGATTATCTCAATAGATGCAGAAAAACCATTTGACAAAATCCAACATCCATTCCTACTAAAAACTCTTGAGAGTATAGGAATAAATGGACTATTCCTTAGAATAATCAGGAGCATATATTTAAGACCGTCAGTAAGCATAATATGCAATAGAAATAAACTGCAACCTTTCCCAGTAAGATCAGGAGTGAAACAAGGTTGCCCACTATCACCATTACTATTCAATATAGTACTAGAAACTCTAGCCTCGCCAATAAGAGCCGAGAAAGAGATTCAAGGAATTAGAGTAGGAAATGAGGAAATCAAACTATCACGTTTTGCAGATGACATGATGGTATACTTAGAGAACCCCAAAGATTCTGCTAAAAACCTATTAGAAATAATTCAAAATTTCAGCAAAGTGGCAGGATACAAAATAAATCCACATAAATCCTCAGCATTTTTATATATCACTAACAAAATGCAACAGCAAGAGATATAAAGAGAAATTCCATTCCAAACAAATGTTGAGAGTATAAAGTATTTGGAAATCCATCTACCAAAGAAAAGTCAGGAATTATATGAGAAAAATTACAAAACACTTGCCACAAAAATAAAGTCAGATTTAAATAATTGGAAAGATATTCAGTGCTCTTGGATAGGCCAAGCGAATATAATAAAGATGACAATACTCCCCAAATTAATCTATTTATTTAGTGCTATACAAATCAGACTCCCAAGAAACTATTTTAATGACCTAGAAAAAAATAACAACAAAATTCATATGGAAGAGTAAAAGGTTGAGAATTGCAAGGGAACTAATGAAAAAAAAGTCAGAGGAAGGTGGTCTAAGTGTACCTAATCTAAAGCTATATTATATAGCAGCAGTCACCAAAACCTTTTGGTATTGGCTAAGAAATAGACCGGTCAATCAGTGGAATAGATTAGATACAAAGGACAAAAAAGGGTACATCTATAGCAATCTAATCTTTGACAAACCCAAAGATACCAACATTAGGGATAAAAATTCATTATTTGGAAAAAACTGTTGGGAAAACTGTAAATTAATATGGCAGAAATTAGATATGGATCCACACTTAACACCATATACCAAGATAAGATCAAAATGGGTCCATGATTTAGGCATAAAGAGTGAGATAATAAATAGATTAGAGGAACAGAGGATAGTCTACCTCTCAGACTTGTGGAGGAGGAAGGATTTTATGACCAGAGGAGAACTAGAGATCATTATTGATCACAAAATAGAAGATTTTAATTACATCAAACTAAAAAGTTTCTGTACAAACAATACTAATGCAAACAAGATTAGAAGGGAAGTAACAAATTGGGAAAATATTTTTAAAAGTAAAGGTTCTGACAAAGGTCTCATTTCCAAAATATTTAGAGAACTGACCCTAATTTATAAGAAACTGAACCATTCTCCACTTGATAAATGGTCAAAGGATATTAACAGACAATTCTCAGAGGAAGAAATTGAAACTATATCCACTCATAAAAGAGTGTTCCAAATCACTACTGATCAGAGAAATGCAAATTAAGACAACTCTGAGATACCATTATACACCTGTCAGATTGGCTAAAATGACAGGAACAAATAATGATGAATGTTGGAGGGGATGTGGGAAAACTGGGACACTAATACATTGCTGGTGGAGTTGTGAAAGAATCCAGCCATTCTGGAGAACAATTTGGAACTATGCCCAAAAAGTTATCAAACTGTGCATACTCTTTGACCCAGCAGTACTAGTACTGGGCTTATATCCCAAAGAAATACTCAAGAGCGGAAAGAGACGTGTATGTGGCAAAATGTTTGTGGCAGCTTTTTTTGTTGTAGCTAGAAACTGGAAGATGAATGGATGTCCATCAGTTGGAGAATGGTTGGGTAAATTATGGTATATGAAGTTTATGGAATATTATTGCTCTGTAAGAAATGACCAGCAGGAGGAATACAGAGAGGCTTGGAGACACTTAAATCAACTGATGCTGAGTGAAATGAGCAGAACCAGAAGATCACTGTACACTTCAACAACAATACTGTATGAGGATATATTCTGATGGTAGTGGAAATCTTCAACATAAAGAAGAGCCAACTCACTTCCAGTTGATCAATAATGGACAGAGGTAGCTACACCCAGAGAAGAAACACTGGGAAGTGAATGTAAATTGTTAGCACTAATATCTGTCTGCCCAGGTTACATGTACCTTCGGAATCTAATGCTTATTGTGCAACAAGTATTTACACACATGTATTGTATCTAGGTTATATTGTAACACATGTAAAAGGCATGGGATTGCCTGTCATTGGGGGGAGGGAGTAGAGGGAGGGGGGGATAATTTGGAAAAATGAATACAAGGTATAATATTATAAAAAAATATATAATTAAAAAAATCTAGCATCAGATACTAGTTGTGTGACATGGGCAAATTACTTAATACTTTTTGCCTTAGATTTCTCTTTTGCAAAATGGACTGGAGAAGGAAATAGCAAACCACAATAACATCTTTGCCAAAAAAGCCCAAATCAGGTGACAGAGGCGATAGGACAGAAATGACACAACCACCAGAGAAGTAGTTTATTATGGTTTGATATATTTTCCCATGAAAATAAGTACCTGTAATATCAATGATATATTTATTTCATATATTTCCAGTTAAATTCTTCTCCATATGTATGCTGCTAAGCAAGATAATTATATAAATATGTGTACAAAAATTGGATTTTACATATATTTTAACATATTTAACATGTATTGGACTACTTGCCAATTAGGGGAAGTGGTGAGGGGAAGAAGAGAAAAAAATTGGTACAGAAAGTTTTGCAAGAGTCAACGTTGAAAAAATTACTCATGCATATGTTTTATAAATAAAAAGTTTAATAATAAAAAAACATATATACGCTGCTAGCTAGATCTTATACCATTTTTTGTCAAACATATTTTCCCATGGAATTTTTTCATTCTTTTGTGGAACAAAAGAATGTTTATATAACAACTCTTAACTTGGTCTCAAAATGAATACTGCCAATATCTTCCATTGGCTTTTATTACCAAGATATTTGTATATTTAATTAAATGATTCTTATATTTTTTTCATCCTCTTCACTTTTTTGTTCTGCTTTTCTATAGAAAATTATAATGGTTGATTTTTTTTAATTCATGTTCATAACCTCCTTTCAAGATTGTATGAACAAGTCAGGTGTAATCTAAAATGATTTCCCTTCACTTTTCTTCTTTCTCTTGATTTGTTTCCACTAAAAATCATTATTATTTAGTTAATTTCTTTTCATCAATACATTACTATTTAGTCTCTTTGTTCAGGATGTAGTTATATTTTTTCTTACCAAGGGAGAAATATTTTTACTCTTATTTTCTCTTTCAAAAGTAGTAAATAATAATATCATCTTTACCCTTACATGTAAAAAGGACAAGCTTTTTCAGGTTTCTTTTTTTTTTTTTTTTAAGTCTGGGATATAAAAAGAAATCTTAATAGAATAAGAACACAATAAACTTCATTCTTTGAAAGTTTAAGCTGTTCTCTCTTCATATAATCAGTATTTTGCGCACCTATATTATTCTTGCAGGACAATTTTTATTTTATTCAGCACACACACATATACACAAAAGCAATTATGTTTTGTTATTTTTGTTATTAGGGAAACAATAACTATCAAGAATTTGGCTCCAGCCTCAAAGAGTTAAAAAAACCAAACAAACATTTTTGTGGTATGTTGAGATTCTTAACTTACTTATCTTACAGGGAGTAAAGAAATATAAGTTACTAGCATATTAATAAATGAATATTGTTTCTATAAGAAAAATAGAGGTTATTCAACTCCTGCCTCCCCATGAAATAAAACCTAGACTTTCAAATACTGTATTGTGGGTAAAAAGGAAAAAGGAAATCCAGGTGTTGCAGTGGTCAGAGTTTGGGCCCTAAAGTCAATAAGATTCACCTTCTTGAGTTCCAATTTAGCTTAAGAAACTTACTAGCTATATGAGCTTATTTGACTCAGTTAACTCAAGTTTAAAATGAGATGAAGAAAGAAATGGCAAAAAGAATCCAGGATTTTTTCCAAAAAAACTCCAAATGAGCTCACAAAGTCAGACACAAATGAGTCAATTGAATGAGAAACAAAAAGATTCAATATTTAGCAGCCAAATACTTTACACATAATATTTTGGGAATATATTTGATATAAAATTTATTTACATATTATATATATATATGTATGTATATATATATACATACACACATAATATAAATATTATTTCATAATTTTTGCTAGTTTTACTTTTAATTAGTTAATTGATTGATTTTTAAAGGCACATTGCTTTATGAATCATGTTGGGAGGAAAAAAATCAGAACAAGAGGGAAAAATTATGGGAAAGGAAGAAAAAAACAGAAAAAAGAAGTGAAGAAAACATGTGCTGATTTACATTCAATCTCCATAATTCTTTTTCTGGATGAAGGTTCAATTCTACTTTTTAAGGAATTTTTTTCAGTTAGCTTTTGTATTACTTTTCTCATTTATCCAGTTTTCCTTTTTAAGGATTTATTTTTTTAGTGACTTTTTTCCCTTTGACCAATTCTATTTTTCAAGGAATTATTTTCTTTTCTCATTTTTTGTTTCCTTTAACAAGCTATTGACCCTTTTTTTGAAAAATTCTTCTGCATAATTCTAATTCCTTTCCCCATTTTTTTCTACTACCTCTATTACTTGATTTCTTTTTGTTTATTTTAACACACTTTGATCTATGAATCAGGTTGGGAGAGAAAAATCAGAGCAAAAGAAAAAAAAATGGGAGAGTTAAAGAAACAGGAAAAAGAGAGAAAAGAAATAGGAAAAGACTGTGTCAATTTACATTCAGTCTCCTTAGTTCATTTTCTGGATGTAGATGGCATTTTCTGTCCAAAGTCTATTGGAGTCACTGAACTACTGAGAAGAATGAAGTCTTTCATAGTTGATCATCACACATTCTTGCTGTTATTGTGTGCAATGCATTCCTGGACCTGCTTGTTTAGCTCAGGATAAGCTCATGTAAATATTTCCAGAATTTTCTAAAATAAATTTGTTCATCATTTTTAATAGAACAATAATATTCCATTACCTTCATATATCACAATTTGCTCAGTCATTCCCCATTTGATGGGCATCTACTCATATTCCATATTTTTTTTGCTACGACAAAAAAAAGATCTGCTACAAGCATCTTTACACATATGGGTATTTTTACCTCCTTTATGATTTCTTTGGGATACAGACCACTAATAGCCCTGCTGAGTCAAAAGATATGCACAGTTTTATAGTCCTTTGGGCATAATTCCAGATTGCTCTCCAGAATGGTTGGATCATTTCACAACTCCACTAGCAATGCATTAATGTCCCAGTTTTCCCACATCCCTTCCAAAATGTATCAATTGTTCCTGTCATTTTAGATCATTTGAGAAGTGTGAGATGGTAAATCAGAATTGTTTTAATTTGCATTTTTCTAATCAACTGTGATATAGAGCATTTTTTTTTTCATATTCAATCATCTGAAAATTATCTGTTCATATCCTTTGACCATTTATCAATTGGGAAATGAATTGTATTCTTATAAACAACACAACTATATGTGTGTGCATATATATATATATATATATATATATATATATATATATATATTAAAAATGAGACTTTACTTGAAATACTAGCTGTAAAGGTTTTTTCCCAACTTTGTATTTCTCTTTTAATCTTATTTCTGTTGGTTTTGTTTGTGCAAAACCTTTTTAATTCAATGTATTCAAAATTGTCCATTTTGCCTTCCATAATGTTCTCTAGTGTTCTTTAATGTACTCTTCTTTGGTCACAAATTCCTGTCTTTTCCAAAGATCCAATAGGTAAATTATTCCTTGTTCTCCAAACTCATTTGTGGTATCATCCTTTATTACCAAATTATATATCTATTTTGACCTTATTTTGCTATGGAGGATGAGATGTAAGTCTATGACAAGTTTCTGACATATGATTTTCCAGTTTATGATTTCATCATTATGAAATTCGGACAAATAGCATTACTATATAAGTATTTTTAAATGAATAGAATAAGGGGAACTTGTATTTTTTTATAAAGGACCCTCCTAAGAATGTTTGGTAGACTTCCTGTTAAAGTTACAGATAATCATTGGCAAGAATTGCACAAGATAAGCAGGCTTGGATGCAATTCTATTGGCATTTTTGGATAAAATAACCATATTAATAAGATAATAAATCCAGCAATGTGCAATTTATTTTTCAGGTTACATTTTTCCCTTATCATCTAGAAAGATAAATAAATTATACTACATATTTTCAAAAAGAGGAATCAAAGTAAATTTAATATTATCTATCATTTGGTCAAGTGGAAAACTATTAATTGTCATTTCCTGCTTTGTCATTGTAATGACAATAGATATTCATAATGATTTGAATGTCTCTTGCAAATTAAGTAGTTATGAATGATTGTAAATGAATGAATAATCTCCTAAAACATAAAGGAGTGCTTGCTGAAATAAAGGAAGATTATATTAAAATCTGAAGTTTTATTATTACTTCTAATTCAAATGATTGAAATACATTGTATACTCCATCCCATATGTTTCTCAGAATTTCATTAGCCACACCTTTCCAATATTGAAGAACAACAAATTTTATTTTTCATATATTTATTATAATTGATTCATATAATTATACAGCATGTACATTCTCCAATTAAAAGAAGCAAACCAAACATATACAACAACCTAAAAACATGTAATATATAGCTTAAAGATAATTAATTGCCTTGCAAGTATTAAATAGGAAGAATTAGATTATACACACACACACACACATTATATATATATATATATATATATATATATATATATATATATATATATATATATATATATGCTACAACTCTTTCTCCTCCTCAGACTCTGAAATTATACATTTTTGTTTGTTCTTTGCTCTTAGATTTACTAAAGTAAATGTGGAGAATAGCATGGACATTGGCAGTGAAGGCCATATACTGAAAATACTTCCATTTCTTTCTTTCATGATTTCCCATATTTTATTGCGGGTATGTGCAATATCCTTGAATTTTGAACCAAATGTGAGCTTTTATTTCTAATACCTTTTATCCATAATAGAGGACAGTTTAGGAAGAGACATCAGAGAATAGATAGTATCAGAAGGGTATGTATACACATGTAGTTTTAAATCCCTTCCCAACTGAATAAGACTTGTTTCAAACTCACCAACTCATAAAATTTTTAGTTCTAATAAGTGTGATATATATTATGGTTTAAAGCTTCCATGTAAACATAAAATGTTATTCATTCTATTTTCTGTCCCCTAATATTCCCTATACAATAACACAAGCTCATCTCTACTGCATTTACTTCTTTATCCTTATTGGACAGGGAGGTATTTTAGAAAGAAACAAATCCCTAATGCAAAAAGAAAACCTATTAATTTGGTTAAACAAAGACAGTTGGTAAAGGCAATTAATGTGTAGCTGAAGTTTCAGGGAGTGCAGGACAGAATAATAACAATGATTTAAAAAAAAAACCCAAATTATCTAATATGGAAAGAAAGTTATTGGCAAAGAGAGATAGCAAAATTGGAGAAAGTATTTCAGAAGGCAATGTAGCATCAAATCAGGGTAAGCTGCTACAAGATAATTTGAACTTAATGACAAACTACCTTGTGATCTGTAGCTCTTTTTCTGGCTACTTGAGAAACTGTATAAACATATCAGGTCACTAAAGGCCCAGTTCTTGTAGTGTAAATATCCTCAAAGTATCATCTAGTCTTCCTAATATAAAATCTTCTATGAAGTTTGTTCAATTGTTTCATTTGTGTTTAACTCTTCTGTATACAATTTGGGGTTTTCTTGACAAACATAATAAAGTTGTTTGACATTCCTTTCTCCAGGTCACTTTATAGATGAGACAAATAGAGTTAAGTGACTTGCCCAGGTTCACACAGCTTGTAAGAGTCTGAAGCTAGTTTGAGTACAGGAATAGTCTTGCTGACTTCAGACTAGGCACTGTTGTGTAACTTACTTGTACATGTGAAGTACATTGTGCTAACTGGTCCTATGTAGCACAAAAGCATGAATTAATTTCTCAGAATACTAATTATCAAGGCATGAGTTATTTTTTAAGAATTTTAGTAACACAGAATGTACAAGATTGGTATTTTATTGTAACTTCAGTTTTGGGGGATTCATAATTTATAGTTTCAAATACTTATAAAAGTCCTACTGTCTTCCCACACAGCGTGGAAATAGTTCATTACTGGACTTTCAGGTTAATTTTATTTGGCCCTTTGGGGTCAGTTTTTGACTATATGACTTATAATTCCTTTAATCATGTCACTAAAAGAAAAGTGGATGAGGAGGTAATAAATGGCCGAGAGAAGATAGAAAGAGAATCAGTTAGTAATACAGAAATATATTTCTATATTACCCTATTTGCAGAGGATGTTTAAAACATATCCACTAGAAATTGCTAAGAATTTCCCATACTTAGAAGCTATTAAAGAAAACAACCCATTAAGAGACTAAATTTAAACATACCACATTAAAGATAACTCTTTTAATTGGCCCATCCCATAACTCCAACTGATACATATGATAGGAAATTATATTAAAAACAATAAGTTCAGAAACAACAATAACAATGGGGAAAATTAAAGTGTCTTTATATTTTATAATATTTATCTAATAATCTTTTCCCTTACTTCAATCCTGTTAAAAATTCAATTAGGGAATTAAATATTCTAGTAAACAACTCTGTGTGATGCAGAAAGATTAACACCAATAAGAATAAGGATATTTTCCCCAAAGTTAAAAACAATTCACTAATATATATATATATATATATATATATATATATATATATATATATATATATATATATATATATTTGAAAGTGGTAATAAATGTAGAGGAGAAGGCTATAAACTTTTTTTTCAAAAGCAAATATTTTTCTCTTTTGACTCCGATATTTTAAAAAGTCAGGTATCAAAATGAGAACTTCCCCCACTAGGGTCCATTACAGGCCTCTAATTCCTTCCTATAAGATTCATGGCTTTGCAAATTATAGGCTGACCTTCTGGTAAGAAATACCCTTGAAATTAGCTATGTTTGTCTTTGAATAGCACCCTTAATGTTAAGGCACTTGATGCCTTCAATAGAATTTACAAGAATCCCCTAAATCCTTTGTACATAATCTCTAAGAATATATAATTTTGTCATGTTTTGATACAATATCAAGAATATTTGAAATTACATAAATTGGATAAAATGTTTACTATTCAAAATTTCCTGGAAATTTAATATTATGATATTATTCTTAAGTTTTTCTTTGTATGGATAGAGGAGCCAAAAGCAAAAGTTGAGATATATTGAATCTGTTTCATAAATATATCTAAAAATAAATAACATTTTAAACGGCTTAAATATGCTTTCATATTAGCATACAAGAGACATTGATAAGTACAGTAAAAACCCCATTACAAAGCATTTATATAGTAAGAATTTAATTATATTGGGATCACTGCACATCCCCTGGGTACATAGTAATATATAGAACATCTTTCTCATTATAACACAGACATATCCCTAACCCAGGTACTGCCCTTATCCCCTGAGACCAACATTATCACAGTGTTACTTCCCCTACTAATATCTACTGACACTGAGAAAGAGGATAGTGGAATTTTTTTTTGTATTATTTAAATCTATATTAAAATCTAGTTAGAGCTCAGAAATTTCAGCATTAGTACTGAATTCTGTTTTAAATATGGAACACTTATGCAACAAGTGTGAAACATTGATGGTATTTTTCTATGTCATCAGGTAGAAATTATGATTCCTCAAGCAATATCATACTGTGTTTCCCCGATAATAAGACACTGTCTTATTATTTTTTTTTTTGGACAGAAAAACACCAGAGGGCTTATTTTAATGAACACTGACAGCAATTTTAATAAACAGGCAAATGTGAACAAAAAAAAAAAAAATGTACCTTTATTCAATAATGATCATGTCATCTTCTTCAACAACATCGTCTTAAGTGTCCATACTTTAAATTCTGTCATGGATGTCTTGCGCCTCCATTTCCTTCAGAAGAAGTGGACCCAATCTGTCATGTCCAGCAATATCACTACTGCAGCTCTGATTGGATGCAGCTCGGAGCACATCATGCGCTTCACAGTAGGGGGGGGGGGGGGAGGGTGCATACAGAGGGTACCATAATGTAGGGTGTAGTGCAGGGGATCACCTTCACTACAGTAGCAATCTCAATAGGGCTTATTTTTGGGGGAGGGCTTATTTTAGAGGAATCTTACACAGTAAGGGGAGGGATTATTTTCGGGATAGGTCTTATTATCAGGGAAACACGGTAGTAGCTTAAATAGATACTTAACATTTCCATGTAGTTTCTATTAGTAATTTGTTTTTCCTATTTTTATTCTTTCCTCAAAACTGTTTCCAAAGGTTGTCATGCCACTGCTGCCTTCTAACCATGAAAGATCTCTCCAAAATTATACTCTTTCCTCCCAATAATTAATTCTTCTCATAACTTCCATCTGAAGGAAAGGTCAAAATTTTCCATATACCCTCTCTTGTCATACTTTTGATTCTTTGAGCTCTGCCACTGTTTCACCACTAATATCACCACCACAATCCTGACTCCATTTGTTTTGGTGGTGTCTACTTCAATTTTGAGGGCAAAAACTATATATACACACAGCAATCAATATTAAAGATAATCAAGAAAAAGAGAACTTTTCAGGAGGAAGGTAGCAAAGAAAGAAATGAATTGATGTAGCTCTTCCATGTTTACTTCTAGGTAGCCATAAAATAGTGTGCCAAGACTGGCCTGAGGATTCTGAGACAGGGTAAAGCAATCTTTTAGAAAAGTGGAGAATCAACAAGAGAGTTCCATCTCACTCAGAACCACAAAGGGACAACAGGATAGGAAAGGAAGCTTCCCAGTGAGTTGGCAATAAGTCCCACCTCAAAAAATAACCAAGAGATCTGAGCTGTAGTATGGTAAAGCAGGTGAATACCAATACTAGGACATCTCATGTGCCTTGGCAACTTCAGTAAGCATCACATGCTTCAGCACTGCCCCAGGCAATTAGGCATCTTCCAGCAGCCAGACAACCATGTGTGTAACTCAGCAATAATGCAGAAACACTCCACTGGGCCTCACCACACACCAGACATTATCACTAATAACCCAACACTGAGTAAGTTGCCAAACTCCTACAGCCTCCAGTAGCACCAGCCATCCCACCAAAACCCCTCAGTGCAAAACTGGACATAACAGTATCATGTGGGCTTCAGGGAAAATTTTGGGCCTTGCAGCAATGATACAAAAATCCAGAGACAATAGTCCTTCTATCCTGGGAGGAAAGCTTAAATTAAAAAAAGAAAAAGAAAAAAGTTCCCCTCCCTCAAAAATAATATTTAAAAAAATATAACCATAGAAAGTTATGGTGACAAGGAAGACCATGACACAAACTCAGAAAAGGACAATAATGCCAAAATACCCATGGACAAAACTCCAAAGAAACATGGGAAGTGTTCTCAATCCCAGAAAGAACTTATTAAAGAGTTCAAAAAGGAGTTTAAAAATAATATGAGAGACAGAAGAAAATTGTGAAAGTAAGTGAGAATGATGCAAGAGAATTATATTAAAAAGTCAACAGCTTGGAAAACTGCTTTAAAAGTAGAATTGGTCGAAGGGAGGGGAGAAACACAAATCCATTGAAGAAAATGATTCCCTAAATAGTGCAAGAGCCTAAATGGAAAAGAAAATACAAAAGCTAATTGAGGAAAACAAGACTTTGAAAGTTAGAATTGGGCAAGTAGAAGCTGATAGGTATACAGGACATCCAAGAATCAATCAAGTACATTCAAAAGAATGAAGAGATGGGAAAAAAAAAATTAAAATACTCATGGGGAAAAAAACAAAACAAAACAAAAAGCAGATGACCTGGAAAATAGATACAGGAGAGATAACATCAAAATCATTGGACTACCTGAAATCCATAATCAAAAGGAAGACTTAGACATTATCTTTCAAGAAATTATCAAGAAAAAATGCCCTGATGTCCTGGAACCAGAGAACAAAATAGGCATTGAAAGAATCCACTGATCACACTGGAAAAAAAATTTCAAAATAAGAAGACACCAAGAAAATTATAACAAATTTCAGAATTATAAAGAAAAAAATGTTACACATGTCCAGAAATAATCAACTATCAAAGAGTCACAATCAGTATTACATAGGACTTATCACATAACATTAAAGGACTAAAAATCATGGTACATGATATTCTGAAAGGCAAAGGAACTAGGATTATAAACAAGAAACACTTACACTTAATGTGGCAAAAGTAAAAATAAAAATCAAGGGGAAAACTGATCATTCAATGAAAGGGACATAAAAACTGAAGTACTTAAGACTCAAAGAAACATAAAAAGGGAAAAAGGGAGAAAAAACCATAAGGGATTAAATAGATCTGGACTGTTTACATCCCTACAGAGAAAGATGATTCTTGTAATTCATTTTTTTAAAGTTAATTACATTTTCCTTTAAATTTTTTAATTGAGTTTAATGAATTCCTCCTCCCAAAGAGAAAAAAAGAGAATATTTATATATAGAAAAATAATTATAATCCTTAAAAACTGTATCCCTAGGGGATAGAGCCAAGATGGTGTAGATACTGCCACAAGGGACATACTGAGCTCTTCCCCAAACTACTCCAAACTCCTTTAAATAATTACTCTAAACAAATTTTAGAACATTAGAACACATAAACAGATGGAATGCAATGATTTTTAGTTGAACACATTCTAGAAAGGCATCAGGAAAGGTCTGTGGCAATAGGATGGGAGTTCAGTTAACACTTCCAAAGCAGATGATGCCAACATATCCCCAGTCCAAACCCAGCCCAGCGAACCAGGAAAGAGTTTTGGGATCTTTAAATCAGTGACAGTACTGGCAGTTTCTAGACCATTCAGACCAGAGCTACAAAAGAAAACTCAGAAGGAGCAGAAAAGGATTGTCAGTAGAATGAGAAAACCTTAGAAAACCAGGAAACTGAATGAAGATGGTGGCAGAAGCAACTTCCAGAGGCCTCAGCACACAGGAAGTCTCTTTACTAGCATTGTAGAAGGACTCTGTTGCTTTAGATGAAACTTATAGTCCCAGTGGTGCAAAGGTACTCCTCATATTTTAAAAGTACTCATGGTCAGATCCCTAGAAGGATCTCTGAAAACAGCTGCACAAAACTCCAGAAGCTAGGGATGGTGCACCCTCCATCCTGGAAACAGCCCTACTTTAACAAAGAGTTCAAGATAATGAGCAAAAACAAAAAGATCCTTATCATAGAAAGGTACTATGATAATCAGAAAAATCAAAACACACAATTAGAAGCTAACAAATCAAAGGTCCTACATTCAAAATCTCCAAGGGATTTTGAAAATCAAGTAAGAAAGGTAATGGAAAAATTATGAAAATAATTTGAGAGTGGTGGAAAAAAAAAACTGCAAAAAGCCAATGAGTAGAAAAATGCCTTAAAATTAAATTAGCCATATGGAAAAGGAAACACAAAAGCTCACTGAAGAAAATAATTTCTGTGAGTAAATGGAAGCTAGTGACTTTATGGAAAATCAAGAATCAATAAAACAAAACACAAAGAATGAAAAAATAGAAAATAATGTGAAATATCTCATTGTAAAACAACTGATTTGGAAAATACATATAGAAGAAATAATTTTAAAAGTAATGGTATACCTGAAAATCTTAATTTAAAAAGAGCCTAAATGTCATCTTTTTTTTTTTCTTAGACATCATCTTTCAAGAAATTATCAAGGAAAACTATACTGATCTTCTAGTAACAGAGTGTAAAATAGAAATTGAAAAGAATCCTCTAATCACCTCCTAAAATAGATGCCAAAATTAAAATTATAGCCAAATTCTGGAATTCTCATGTTAAAAAATAAAATATTTCAAGCATCTATGAAGAAGTAATTCAAATTTAGTGGAACTAGAGACAGGATAATTATCAGCTTCTACATTAAAGGATCGGAGAACTTGGAATATGATATTCTTAAGAGCAATGGAGCTAAGATTACAATGAAGAATCATTTACCCAGAAAAACTTAGTTTAATCTTTTAGAAGAAAAGGTGAATATTCAATGAAATTGAGAACTTTCATGCATTCATGATGAAAAGATGAGAGCTGAATAGATAATTTGACTTTTAAATATAGGATTCAGGAGAAGCAATCAGGAATGAGAAATCATAACAGATTTAATAAATTTGATCTATTTACATTTTTACATGGAAAATAATACTGTAACTCATAAGAACTTTCTCATTATTATGGCAGTTTGGAGTATATATAAATAGAGTGTACAGGTATGAATGGAATAATGTGTAAATATGTAAAACTTTTAAAAATAAAGGGTAACAGGAATATGCTAAGAGAATGTGAAAGGGAAAGGTGGAGTGGTGTAAATTATCTCCTATATAAGGGGCAAGAAAAACTTTTACAATGGAGGGAGAGGGAGTGAACAAAGTGAGAGTGAGTGAATTTTACTCTCATCAGAATTGGTTCAAATAAGAAATAAAATATACATTCAATGTGGTTATAGAAATCAATCTTACCCTTAAGAGAAGAAGGAGGGGAAGCTGCTGATCGCTCTCTGGGAGGAGATATGCTGTGTCAACTCAAATCTCTCATGCAGATTCTTCTTCCTGTAGAGAACAGTTGTCTCCAGACAGTTGCCCTTAACTGTTGTCCAGAGAAGTGACTTCCCTTCCTGCAGAGAGCCGTGTCAAGCCTGGTCTAAAGCAGAGACTAACTTTTTCTTCCAGAGCTGCCCTCTTTATCCTCCCAGAGAATGGGCATAGGATAATGCAAGGGCTTCTGGGAAGAAGTACTTCAACCAATGAGCTTGCTCCTCCTAAGCATGCAAGCTCTTCTCCAGGAAAGGCCGGAACTAGAGAATTGTCAAGTACCAACTTAGCACTTAGTAAGAACCTAATATCTCATTATCTCAGTACTTAGTAAGAACTTAACAGGAAGGGAATATGGTAAGGAGGGTGATGATAGAAGAGTGCATATTGGTGGAGGGGTGGTTAGTAGTAAAACTCTCTTGAGAAGGATGAGGGTGAAAGGAGAGAGAAAATAGAATAAACAAAAGTGAACATGCAGTTAAAAATAATAATTGTGAAAATGATTTTGAGGCACGTTTCTCCTTATTTTGAGTCAAATTTGCATATATTAAAAAGAGCCATTCCCCAACTGATAAATGATAAAAAGATATGAACTATGCCAAAAAGGCTATAAATTCATGCTTAATCTTTGATCTAACAACACTGCTATGAGGCATGATTCTCAAAAGGTTTTTTTTAAGGAAAAGGACATATATGTGCCAAAATATTTATAGTAGTTCTCTTCTCAGAGCAAAAAAATTGAAAATTGAGAGGATGCCCATCAATTGAGGAATAACTAACTAAATAATAGTATGTTATTATGATGCACTATTATTATTCTGCAAGAAGCAATGAGCAGGATAATCTCAGAAAAACTAAGAAGCCCTCTATGTATTCAAGCAAGGGGAAGTGTACAAAATAATAGCGATGTTGTGAGACTATTAGCTGTGAATGACTTTGCTATTCTCAGCAGTACAATGATTCAAGATTACTCTGAAGGATTTATGATGAAAAATGCTAATGAAAAAACTGATTGTATCTCTCTTTCTCTCTCTCTCTTTCTCTCTCTCTCTCTTCTCTCTCTCTCTTTCCTGTTTCTGTCTCTGTTTCTGTCTCTGTCTCTCTTTGTTTCTCTCTCTTTATTTATTACTATATTTTTCTTTAGGGTTTGCTTAGGCAGAGAGATCTGAGTTTTCTTTCACAAGACTTTTTTGAAAATGGTTTGCATTACTTTATGTGTCTTCTTAATGGGATGGAAGTGACAAGGAAGGGAGATAATCTAGAACTCAAAGTTTTTAAAACAATGTAAAAATTGTTTTATATGTAACTGGATAAATAAAAATAATAATCATTTTAAATGTATCACTAATAACTCAGCTAGAAGGAATATGTATCAACAAATGGGTATAATGTGATAGGGGATTGGTCAATATAGATATAATGTGAATTTGAGAGAATAGCATTTAAAAAAATTTTAAAAAGAGTACACTGGGTACAGAAGGAAGAGAGAGGTAGAGTTATATAGTTTATTCCACATGAAGAGACATGAAATATCTATTGCCATGGAGAAGAAGATGGAAGCATGGACAATGAGCATCATTTGAGGCTTAACTCTCAGTATTAGCTCAAAGAGGGAATAGTATACACAGTTGAACATAAAAATATATCTTACCTGACAGGGATGTAGAATATTAAGTAAAAGGGGTGGTTTTAGGGACTTAAATAGTGAGGGCAGATCAGTGACAGAAATAAAACACCAGTGATCCAGCTTGAAAAGGTGAATGTAGAGAGAGAACTAACAGGAGGAAGAATAGGTGAAGGGAAATACACAAATAGTAATCATAACTGTGAATGTGAATGTGATGAACTCTCCTTTAAAATGTAAGCCCATAAAAGAGTGGATCATTATATTGTATAGGAGAAACACACTAGAAGAAGAGAAACATAAAAAGAATAAAATTTAAGGGGCTGGAGCAGAATCTATTATGCTTCAGCTAAAGGGAAAAGAAAAAAAAAAAAAAAAAAACAGAAGTAGCAATCTGATCTCAAAGTAAAGACAAAAATAATCTTAAATAAGAGAGACAAAGAAGGAAACTACAAATTGCTGAAAGATCCCCCAGAGCAGACAATGAAGCAGTATCAATACTAAAGAGATATGTATGAAATGGTACAGCATCCAAATTCTTGAAGGAGGATTTAAGTAAGTTATACATTCACATCCAAACAAGAGAAAGAAAACATCAGAAAATAATAAAATAAATAACTTGATTATATCAAGTTTAAAAGGCTTCTCAGAAACAAAAGTGCAACCAAGATGAGTACAGAAATATGGGGAACAATCTTTACAACAAGTATTTCTGATAAAGGCCTCATTTCTCAAGTATACCAAGAATTGAGTCCAATTTATAAGACTATAAGCCATTCCCAATTGATGAATGATCAAAGGATATGAATAGGAAGTTTTCAGATTAAGAAATTAAAGTTCTCTATACACATATTAAGAAGTACTTTAAATAATTTTTGATGAGAGAAATGAAAATCAAAACAACTCTGAATACCACCTCACGCCTATTAGATTGGCCACTAGAACAGTGTTAGGATTCTTACAAGGTGCTAAGTCCCTGGAATGGATGAGAGACAATAATTATCTAATTTAGCATGGTTGATCTGATCCTACAAGGAGATCTTATGGGGCAGAACTTGAGACAAGATACTTATGTACTTAGTTCACACCTTTAAAGGAGTTAGATCATTGGTTCACACAATAGACTTCACACCTTTAGAGAGCATATAAAAGGACAAGCCCACTGGGAGGAGATTCAGAGCCAGGATTCAATCAAGGAGGGAACTTCCAAAGAGGACTTTGGGAGATTCACAACTAGGATTGACTTCTGGGAGATTCATAAGGCAGAAACCCACAATTCTACACTCTTGGAGATTCAGAGTGAAGATTCATTCCCATTTCCACATTTGTGCTGGCTGGAAACATTCGAACAAGAGCTCTCAGGAACCAAGGAGAGAGGAAGGCCTCCAGAAAACTAGCTGAGTCCCAATTGAAGGAGATAAAGATTTTGGAAGAGCCAATAAAGGAATTGGACTTTAACTCCTGATTGCATTTTGGGATTATTGAACTGAACTGAAACTAAGGCTGCCTCCAGAAACTTCCCAAGAGATCTGCTCACAGAGAACGAGTACAATTTAGAGAAGAAAACTTTACAGAACAGAAAAGCAAAATAATAAATGTTAGAGAGGATATGGGAAAAGTGAGACATTAATGCATCGTTGGTGAAGTTGTCAACTGATTTAACCAATCTGATGAGCCATTAGGAAGTATGCCTAGATGGCAAATAAGCTGTGAATACCTTTTGATCGAGCAATATCACTACTAGGTTTGTATACTAAAGAGATCATAAAAAAGCAAAAATAGCCTATCTGTGAAAAAAAATAGAGCATTTCTTTCTGCGATGACAAAATATTGGAAATAATTGAGTGGCTGTCTATCAATTGAGAAATAGCTGAACAAGCTATGGCATATCAATGTAATGTAATACTACTGTGCAACAGAAAGGTGAATAGGAAGATTTAAAAAAAAAAAAAAACTTGGAAAAACTTGAACTGACACAAAGTGAAGTAGCAGAACAAGGAAAACATTGTACATTGTATCAGCAACATTGTGGGACGATCAGCTATGATTGACTCAGCTCTTCTCAGTAACACATTGATTAAAGTTATGTATAAATTTATTCACAAATGAAAATTCTATCCATACACAGATAAAGAACTGATGGACTGAATACATATGAACTAATGATCTGAATCATATTGCATCATAATTTTTTTCAATTACTTTATTTTTTCTCATGTTTTTTTTTTTCCCATTTGATGTTTCTTTGTTATAACTTTGTATAATACAGAAATATGTTTTACATGACAACACATGTATAAATTATATCAAATTGCTTTCATTTTCAGAAAAGGGTAAGATAAGAAAAAAAAAAAAAACAAAAAAAAAACATTGGCTCAAAATCTTGGAAAAATCAATGCCAAAATGTTCTTGACATGTAACTGGAGAAAAATAAATACTATTTTAAAAATTAAAAAAATTAAAATATAACAAAAAAATAATTTGTCACATACCAATTAGAAAAACAGTTATCATTTACTAAAGTTGTTGTGATTTGTATTTAACTATAGCCTCCCCTATCTATAAAAAATGGAAAAGTAAATCATTTTATAACATGATGATTTCCCCTGCCCTTCTAAAATGTTCCATCATAATTTTATAAGGGGAAAAAATGTTGTATCAAATACTCCCCATGGACTCAGTTAACAATGAAGTCCAGTCTGGCTCAAAAAATGTTTTAGTATTATAGCATGTTTTTCTAGTAAGTAGAAATGTCAGGCATATGTTAAGGGTAATAGTTCTTCTCAGCCTAGTTTCTGCAATTTCATTGCCTGGGAAAGAATATAAAAATATTTCTTTCCTTCATGAAAATGAAAGAAAAGTAAATGGAATATTTTTCCATTGTCTTTTTTTGTGGTTTTATTTATTATTTTATGAGTATATTCTGAAATTGATCTCAAAACTATTAATTCCCACATAATATTTTCTTTAGCAATGAGAGGAATATTTTCACTGACAAAGGGATATCAAAAACATTCACATCCCAGGTCAATTGGAATTGTTTAAATATATATGCCTTGATGTAAAATAAGGATTTACATAGTTATTATGAATTCCAGGAGATGACACAAGATACTTTTAGAGCCTGTCAACTTGGAACTAGATTCTAAACAATAATCCCTTTTTCATGAAGCTTTCTTCCACTTATCTTTACTCTTCTATTTTTCCCTTAAAATAATTTCTTGAGAAATAACTCAGTTCTTACCATAAATGCAACATTCTATCACTAAAGGACAATTTTTTGAGCATTTAAGTTGCATTTTGGAGAGACAGAGACAGAGACAGGGAGAGACAGATAGACAGACAGACAGAGACAGAGACAGAGAGATACACAGAGACAGACAGAGTTAAATTCTAAGTAAATTTTACATCTGATACAGCCATTAACATTTCTGTTTAGTGTGGGGAAAAATAAAGTACACTTATTATATTTCCTTCCAGAGCTATCATGATTTAGATTTGGTACATGGAATTAAACAGTCTAAGGGCATACTACGATGCAGTTTATTACCGAATATGCAGTAAACATTTCAATATAGCATATATAGAACACAGCTACTCTTCCCTCACATGAATAAAATACATTCGTTTTTATACATAAATCACACATGTGTATTTCAATTATGTTTTATAAGACATGGCAACTGTAGCTTCATAAACACAAATGACGCTATAAATCATGAAAAACAAATTTTTATTAGCTATTTGAAGATTATTTGAAGAGCAAAATCCGTACTCTTTTCTAGAATTTGTTTTTATGATGACATGCTAAGATGGATCACCCCTTTCTTGAATCTCTTAAAGCCTGGTCATTTGTCTTCTCACTGGCCATCTGCCTCTATTAAAAAAACAAAAAGCACCATCTCTCAGTCCAATCCCCAGTATCCTTATCCCACTATATAAAAGTGCTATCAGTGGTCACAAATGAAAATCACTCTGAATCATATACTAATCACTTAGACATTCAGTCATCAAAATTCTACAAACCCTGAAATCTGCTTTTAACTTTTCACAGGATAGTTCCTATAAGTGACAATTTCTGATCTCCCATTTTTAATAATTTAGTGTTCTGCTCTCATGCCAAGTAACCATTCTCTGAAGGTACTATGCAATTACTAATCTAATATTTACTTTCTCATTCTATGGAAAGTTATCAAAAAGATCTCTCTCTCTCTCTCTCTCTCTCTCTCTCTCTCTCTTTTATTACCCATTAAACCAAAAGACAATGACATCCTAAGAAGGTTCTAGGCTAGTTAAAAAGCTTTACAGACACTAGAACATCATTTATCAAAGAGTTTATTGACCTTCATTTAGATTGAACTTGAAGCTTCAAGCAAATGAACATTATCCAGGCACAGACCAGAGTGTTAGCAATTTTTTGAGCTTAAAAACAGATATGAGGTGTTAGGTTCTTACTAAGTGCTAATGAGATAATGAGATATTAGGTTCTAACTAAGTGCTAAGTCGGTACTTAACAATTCTCTACTTCTGGACTTTACTGGGAGCAATTT
This sequence comes from Sminthopsis crassicaudata, assembly GCF_048593235.1. NCBI lineage: Eukaryota > Metazoa > Chordata > Mammalia > Dasyuromorphia > Dasyuridae > Sminthopsis > Sminthopsis crassicaudata. Next base: position 95,752,056 of record NC_133619.1, read on the forward strand.
GGCACCCAAAAAGGGACAGACACTATCCTGATTCCAGTGGAAAAGACTTTCTGATGCAAAAATAACCGTGAGTAACAAGGAAACTTTGTTAAATATTAAGTGAGTGTTCTAATAGACAAGTGAGGAACTTACCTTGTTAAGGGCTAAACCAGCAATCTCTTATAGCTGAAATGGGGCAGATGTTAGCTAAAGACATTCCCTCAACCTCAGCCCCAGCAGCAGCCGCAGCTCCACCCCCAATCAAGAATGGTACTATAGAGAATATAATTAAGATAATTGAGGAGTAGAGTTTACTTGTAACCTGGTACAGATTGTTAAACTCTTGGCTGCATTAAGACACACGTCCCCTTGGTTCTTAGAAGGAGAAAAAATAAATGTAGATAACTGGAAGCTAATAGAAGTTGAAATGAAAGAATTTCACACAAAAAATGGGCCTCATTCAATTTCTGCAGAGGTATTTTATATCTATAATGTAGTTCAATTACCCTTAAACTATTGAGCAAGTTGTAGGAAAAGGAAAAGCTTTAAAAATAAACAGAGGAGGAAGTTTGAGGAAAAAAGGAAAGATCAAGATCTTGCCCAAGAGCAAGGGGATTTAAATGAGGAAATAGGGTGTGATGACTCTGATTCTCTTGAAGAATCTTCAATCCTGCCTAGAGAGCAAAATATTGACAGGCCCACATCAACTCCACCTTCAGGGGTGGAGGAAGAAGGAGGAGGGGAAGAGGCAGAAACACAAACAGAATCACCTGTGAAGCAGCCTATGAAGAGATTAGAAAAAGCATTGGTTAAAGCTAAGAGAGAAGGACAGGATATAAGTGATTTTATACATGCATATCCTGTGATTGAAGAGATTGAATCTTTAGGTCAAAAAAAGAGAAGATATGCACCTTTAGATTTGAATAAAATTAAAGATTTGCAAAAAGGCTGTACCCTTTATGGGGCTATATCAGCTTATGTTAAAATGTTATTAGATGGTTTGTCTTATGAAGTCCTAATCCTGAATGATTGGAAATCCATAGCAAGGACATGTCTAGAACCTGGACAAAACTTGTTGTGGCTTGTGGAGTTTTCATGAATTATGTAAAATCCAAGTCAGATATAATTTGGAAATAGGAGTTAACACACAATTCACTTTTGAGCAATTAGCTGGTAAAGCTCACTATGGAGAGAATTCAGAACAGGTTAAATATCCCACGACAGTGTATGAGCAAATTGCTAAGGCTGTAATAAAAGCCTGGGATTCCCTCCCCGGACAGAAAGATCGGGGAGAGGCTTTCACTAAAATAGAGCAAGGTCCCAATGAAACTTTGTGGATTGTGTGGGACATTTGCAAACTGCTATCAAAAGAACTATTGGAGAAAATGCAGCTACAGAAATAATGATCAGACATCTGTCTAAGGGAAATGCCAATGAGATTTGCAAAAGAATTATATGGGGATTATAGACAAAGATGCTCCTTTAGAGGAGATCATAAGATGATGTGCCACAGTAGGAACAAATGCTTTTTACACCCGGACTATTATGAACATGGAAAGACAGGGTCCCTCCTGGCAAGGGACTTCTAGAGAAACTCGGCGATGTTTTCAGTGTGGAAAAATTGGACATCTAAGAGCTCAGTGTAGATATGGGGATAGAGTGAGAAGACAGGATGAGAGAAGACCTAAACCTCCATGTCCAAAATGTCACAAGGATCTCCACTGGGCCTCCGAATGTAGATTGACCCAGGGAAATGAGAGGAAGGGCCCAGCTTCAGCCCCCCAAGTGGGGCATGATGGCAGCTGAGGTTACATCTAGACAATTTTAAGACATGATCAATCAGCCAAAAGGCAATCAGATGGAAGAAAGGGATTGAAATTAGGAAAAATAGAGTTTTGTGCAGTAGAGTCTACTGAGATACTCCCTGGAGAAGTGAAATCTGTTCCAGTTCGGCCTATGGATCCTTTGCCTCCAGGCACAGTAGGCTTGACCATTTCACCTTTTGAGAGTGCTTACAAAATAGTGTTCATCCATACATTGGAAACTGGAGAATTTGTAGCTAATATCGCAGTCACTAACACAAGTAGACAACATGTGACTTATTAACCAGGAGTAGTAGAAGCATCAGGCTTATTGTTATGTACCCCTAATAAGCAACCTGGTGATAGTCGCCCAGATTCTGACTCCAATGAACAAAATCCAGGAACATATTGGACAGCAGCTGTGACAGCTGACCAACCTATGCTCACTATTTATATAAATGGAATACCATTTGAAGGATTGGTAGACACAGGTGCAGATTGTACAGTTATTAGAGGTGCCAATTGGCCCAGTCACTGGCCAAAGGTTAAGGCAGATACCTACATGTCTGGGGTAGGAGGATCAATAGCAGCAGAAGTTAGTGCTATGCCTTTGAGATGGATATTTGAAGGTGAAACAGGAGTTTTTACTCCTTTTGTGATTGAAAAAATCCCCATCAATCTGTGAGGAAGAGACATTTTATAGCAGATAGGATTACAAATAAACACTTTGGCTTTTTAGGCCTGCCTGCACTTTCACTGGTACTTATTCAGTGCAAGACTGATTTACCAGTATGGGTAGAACAGTGACATTTAAGAAGTAATAAAATCCAGGCCTTATTAGACATAGTGAATGAACAACTTGACCAAGGACACTTGCGGCCTTCTCTAAGTCCTTGGAATTCCCCAATATTTGTGGTGAAAAAGAAATCTGGAAAATGGAGGATGTTAACTGATCTAAGAAGAGTAAATGAACAGATGGAAACTATGAGAAGTCTTCAGCCTGGACTTCCATCTCCTACTCAGTTGCCAAGAGAATGGCCTCTTTGGGTTATAGACATTAAGGATTGTTTCTATTCTATCCCTCTAGATAAGGAGGATATGAAAAGATTTGCTTTTTCAATGCCTAGTGTTTATTTGGCTGAGCTTTATAAAAGATATGAATGAACAGTTTTGCCACAGGGAATGAAAAACAGCCCTACTATGTATCAAATATATGTTGCTGCTGCTCTTGCTCCAGTAAGAAAAGCATTTCCAAAAGTAATATTGTTACATTATATGGATGATATTTTGTGATGTGCACCTGAGGAACAAATGTTAGAAGCATGTCTACAAAAGACTATCGAAACACTAAAGTACTACAAACTGCACATAGCTCCAGAAAAAATTCAAAGACATGCTCCATTTCAATATTTAGGATATGAAGTATATCCTAAGACACTCACAGTACAAAAATTTCTTTAAGAACAGAGAAGTTGAACACCTTAAGTGATTTCCAAAAATTAATAGGAGATATCCAATGGATGTGTCATCTAGTGTTAGGCTTAACTACCAAACAACTGCAAACTCTATATGACATTTTAAGGGGAGACAGTGCTTTAAATTCACCATGCCAGCTTACAAAAGAAGCACAAGAGGCTTTGTGAGAAGTTCAACTGGCTTTATCCAATGTGGTTGAAAGAGTCACTCAAAAACCCTTGGAAATATCAGTTTTTCCTACAAAAGAGGCACCCACAGCAGTCCTCCATCAAGGAGACAGTGTGATTGAATGGATGAACCTCCCAGCACAACCAGAACAAAGCCTGACTCCTTACCCAGTACTTGTAGCTAGAATTTTATTAAAGGCTATTAAGAGAGTAATACAATTATCTGGGATAAGTCCTGAAAAAATATACACATTCTATACTAATGCACAAATTAATGTATGCTGTGAGACCATCCCAGAATGGCAAATTTTATTGGCCACAGCTCCAAATTTTGCACTTGGGTCTCCATTAAAGATAATCCGGCTACTATATAATTGGCGATGGATTTTTGAAGAAAAGATTAAAAGGATCAACAATCTTTACAGACGCCTCCAAAGAAAATATTTGTGCTGTATACTCTCATGATTTAACCATAAAGAGAGTAGTCAGGACTCCTTAAAGGACCAACAATCTTTACAGACACCTCCAAAGAAAATATTTGTGCTGTATACTCTCATGATTTAACCATAAAGAAAGTAGTCAGGACTCCTTTTCAGTCCACTCAATTGAATGAATTATTTGCTATCATGCTAGCTCTTACTTATTAGCCAGGAAACCTAAATATAATTATGCATTCAGCCTATTCAGTAGGTATAGTACAAAGAATTGCCACAGTCCAAATAAAATTTGCAACCTCTAATATTTATCAGCTCTTTAAGGAACTTCAAGAGCAAATGAGAAAGCATCCAGGCAAGATTTATATCTTGCATGTCCACTCACAAAGTAGACTTCCAGGTCCTATTTTTTTTATGGAAATTCAAAAGCAGATAGCCTTTTAACTGTGTTAGCCAGTAGTCCTTTATTTCAGGAAGCACAAGAATCTCATTCTAAATATCATCGGGCTGCTTGAGCATTACATTTACAATTTGGAATAACAAGAGAGGAAGCTAGGAACATAGTAAAAAGTTGTACAGCTTGCCTTCCTTTCCACCCTTCTACACTCCCTCCAGGGAAGAATCCTCATGGTTTGAGAACCAATGATATCTGGCAAATGGATGTGACCCATTATAAATCTTTTGGTCATCTGTCTTTTATTCACGTGGTAGTAGATACCTTTTCAGGATTCACTTTTGCAGTGCCAACAGCAAAAGAGACAGCCTGAGTGGTCGCTGAATTCCTTATCCAAGCATTTGCAATTATAGGTGTGCCAGATAATGGACCTGCATATATGTCTAAACATTTTGCACACTTTTGTGCACAGTATAAGATTTTACACACCACTGGAATACCTTTTAATCCACAAGGTCAGGCAATAGTAGAGAGAAGAAACAGAGACATTAAGACACTCCTCCAAAAACAAAAGAAAGGGGGAGCCATGAGTAACCCTAGAGAACTTCTAAATTTAGTTCTCTATATCATTAATTTTCTAATTTTTGACAAAGATGCACTGGCTCCGACAGATAGGTTTTATAACCCACCAGACGGGCAGTGTCCAGTGCGAGCAGCTCCACTGTCCTTAGATAATTCTCAGGTGATGTGGAGAGACCCAGAAAGTGGTGAATGGAAGGGACCAGATAGGTTAACTGCCTGGGGGAGAGGGTTTGCTTGTATTTCTTCAGAAGGAGAAGGAATCAGATGGGTGCCAACAAGTCATATTCACCTTGTCCATGAGAGAGAGACAGAAAAAGAAAAACACCTCAAAACAAAGGAGAAAATCTAAGAAACATCTGACACTGAAAGAGCATGGCTAATAAGAAGACTGTTTTAAAGAACTTTAAAACCAGCAGGAATCATTGGATTTCCTAACACAAGATGAGAATAATGGACAATGGAGTTATGGACATTTATAAATTCTCAATTTATGATTATTTGATCATGTTATTTGTTCCATACTTCTAGTATGTGTTATGTTACTATGTTACTATGTGTTTTATGTAATCTGTGTAATTATGTGTAATGCCTCCCATATTGATGGATTTATGTTTCAAGGTCATGACCACCCTATGTTCTAAATCAAAAGAAAGGGGGAGATATTAGGTTCTTACTAAGTGCTAATGAGATAATGAGATATTAGATTCTTATTAAGTGCTAAGTCAGTACTTAACAATTCTCTAGTTCTGGCCTTTACTGGGAGTTTTACCCCTTTGAACTTCTGGAGAGTTGCTTGCATGCTTAGGAGGAGCAAGTTTATTGGTTGAAGTATTTTTTCCAAGAAGCTTCTGAGTTATTCCACGCTCATTCTCTGGGAGGATAAAAGAAGCAACATTGAGCAAGTTGAGAAGAGTCTCTACTCTAGGTCAAAGTTGGCGGCCGAGAGATTGAGTTGAGACAGCAGATCTCCTCCCAGTCAGTGATTGGCAGTTTCTGGAGACAACAGAACTTTGAAATGAGGTTCATAAAATATCATGTTATAATGATGCATTCAGTGGGATAATCTTTAAATTCTTATAAGTGACATTTTCCATATTTTTTCAAATTGAGATCATCAATTCTATTCTTCCATTCTCACTTAACATAGTGGGGGGAAAGCATTTTAATTTATTTCATAAACTTATTTGTGTTTATAAGCATGCACATTTGTGCTCCCACATGTGCGAGAACACACACACACACACACACACACACACACACACACACACACATTTACCACTGATGTCAGAAGAAATGCCTATTCATAAACCTACAACAATTTCTCTGCAGATTTGTGTTATCCTGGCAAGGGATATTCTATAGCTAAGGGAATCAAGCACAGCAATATTCATCCAATACCTTTCTTACAAAGGTGTTGGGAAGGTTACTAAATTCACATAAAAAAAGCCATTTTAAAATCTCTTGGACAGAAAATATTATGTACATATGAATATGTATTATTTCCTTCCTTACACTCTTAAAAAGTTATAAAATATAATACTCTTTGAATGATGTGGGCCAAGGGACCCATCCCCATGTGTCGACCTCTTATCATTTCATCATTTCACATTTTCTACAGGCAAAAATTCAAAAGTCATCAGCTCTGCAAAGATTGCCAGAAGGAGAAATTTTGGTTTCAGTTTCCTACCATATCCTTTTTTATGGTTTGGCTGGCCTGCTTTATATAATCCAACTTCAGGAGTTTACATTTACCCTTGAGAGATTATTCAGTATAGTGGTGGTTATCACTATAGGAACATTTATTATTTAGCATGCCACAGCGGTATTGCTAAGGGTAAAAGATGAAGAAGAAAAGCAAATAAATCTTAGCTACCATTAAATACCACTACTGTTACAGCATCTCAAAAGTGTATCCCATCCTTCTTATTACCACTTCAAACATAACTCTCCATCTTGTTTATTTACTAAACCAGAATGCTGAAGCTTCCATTCTATTTGATTAACCACTCTTCTGCCAAAATCATCTTCCTTTTGTAGATATTTTAAACTAAAACCAAAAGCCTTCATATTTGGATGGGTGTTTGTTGTTTGTTCATTTGTTTGTTTTTTGGTCTTAATTCCCCTGTGATTGAAAATTACCTCAACTTTAAGGAGGTATGATGTCATTAATGGAAGTACTTCTCTATCCAATGATGAAAATGAAACATTCTCTAAAATATTCATTGAAAATTACTACTATGGAAAATTCCCCTACTCTTTTACCAGTCTGATAATGAGCCCTTCCAAATTTAAAAGGATGATACTCAGAAAACTATCATGAAGTTTACTATCTGGCCCATATTCAAAGACTTTCCAGTTTGGCTTAGTCTTCAAAGAGCCCTGATTGCCTCCTCCCTACAATCAATCAAACAAGTATTAATAAAATGCCTATTTTTTGTTAGATAATATGTTAGGGACTGCAGATGTAAATATAAAAAATAAAATAATCCCTTTCAGAAAGGAAATAGGAATAGGAGGCAATGAGGAAAGTAGTAATACATTTTAGAACATTTGATTTGACACTATAATGAGTTTAGAGTTAATAGAGTGAATAACTGAAATTATAAAAGAGGCTATCAAATTCAATAGTATTATTTTATGTGTATATAATAACAAGACTAATAGATACTACTTGAGTAAGAGTCTGCTTCTATTTTTCAAAAAATTTATCCATAATAAAATAATAATGTAATTTATAAATAGTACTGTGTTAGAATGAAAATTGAAAGCAGTAACTGGCTTTTCTTCTTGAATCCCACTAAATATTTCCCTTGTTCTGCCTAATATTTTACTTAGTAAATCTTCTACCCAAAACCTATGTTAAAGTTAAATAACACCACTTCAAGTTAAATTATCATATATATCATGTTAAACTTGTGTAACTGTTCACAATCCTGAGAAGATCTTTACTGAGATTAATCTTCACTTTACTGAGATTAATAGGCTGCAAGGATATACTTTACACAATATGTTACTAGCAATAGCTTCCTAATCAGCTTCCTCACATATCTCATAAAGTACATATTTATATGATAGTAAAAAGATATTTGAAGGATATTTGAAGATGAAGTTAACCATTTTACATTGGCATGAGTATCAGGTTTCAAAAGGAGTCTCATGTTTAAAAAAAATAAAAGAAAAATATTTAACTTAACAGATGCTCTGATACTAAAAGACATTTCTTATGGGGAAAAAGGAAGGCAGTTTTACAATGAGTTGACAGTAGATTCTATCAGGTCAAGTTCAAAGTCTCTTCAACTTTCACTTCTGCTCTAGCTCTCTATGGACTTATAGTGCAGAAAAGGAAGAAAATGTTTTGGTTCACATAACATGGAACAATATAGTTTAGAAATATTTGCTAGAGTGTTTATTTCATTAATCTTGCCATATTGATCCTAGGGAAATATAATTTACAACTCTACAATAAACTCACTGGATGTTCCACCAGTATTGAATAAAAATATGGGAACTTAATATTATAATGCACTAAAATTAATCAAATAACAAGTATTTATTAAATCCTTGTTATATGGCTGCTATTGAAGAAAGACAGGCAAAAGAAAGAAAATTAAAGAAGGAAAGAAGAAACCTTACTTTCAAAGTCCTTACATTCTATAAAATCATTAAAAATAAGAAGTAATGTAGTTTGCATAATAACAATGGCATCTTCATTGTCTCACTTCATAATTTGAATAAATTGCAGAAACCACTTAATAAAATAGATCAGTATCATCAATTATTATGATTGAGGAATTAAAAGTGATCCTTGAGGTTATTCAATATTCATTACTTCAAAAAGCAGCTTTCACATTGTGGGAAAGCAATAATTTTTAGAAAATCATTTTGTGTATTGATCTAAAATTTGCTTTTCTTTAACTTGGACTAATATATTTTTGTATTCATTAATTTTAACTTCTACTCTCCCCTTCTATATGTTGGCCCTATTCATATATGAAAACTGATGCAATGCCTCTTAAAGCTTTCCTTCTTCAATATCTCTAATTCTCTCAGGCATTTTTCATATACTCTTTTTTTTTTTCTCTAAATACAAAATATTTCCCTCTCTCCTCATGTTTAGCACTCTCTTCCTTAGATTACTCACTCCTATTTGTACCAAGTAGCTTAAATGTCTTGTCATCCATTTAACTTCAAATTCCCTTAGATATGTTAGTTTCTTTTTTAAATAATATGGTTTTTATACTTTGATTTTATTAATGAAATATTTATCACATTTCCAATTTTAATTTGTATTTATGTCAGTAAATGTCTTATCTTTTTACTGGACTTATAAGTAAATATGTGTGCATGTGTATATGTTTCATTTATTTTACTCTCCCTTCTTTATTAGAATACCTGTTGGGAGATTAGTAATTGTTTAAGATTGAATGATTACATCTATATTTTAATACCAATTTTCTTTCAATAATACTAATATAGATGGTATTCATATAATGCCACAATCTCTAAAGAATTAAAAATTAAAATTTTAAGTGACCTAAGGAGCAATAGAAAAATATATGTTGGATTTGAGTGGATGTCCTGGAACTGAAGTAAGAACAAAGTATATTAGATGGTGAAACCCTTAATAGGGGAAGAGAGAGAGAGAGAGAGAGAGAGAGAGAGAGAGAGAGAGAGAGAGAGAGAGAGAGAGAGAGAGAGAGAGAGAGAGTTAGAAGGAGAGGGAGAGTTCTGGAGATATTTATGGAGATATCTATGGAGAAAATAGCATGAATCTATAGAAAAAATAGCAACACCCAAGCTATACTACAGAAGGAAATGGATAGGTTGCAATCTGTTGAAGTGAATGAAAAGAATGAAAAGTCAATGAGCCATTGTACTAAGTACTGAGGTATCATAATAGTGATCAGACAATATTCTATCTTGGAAAGCTTCTTTTGGACAATTTTCACTGGGCCAATGTCACTTGTGAAATATTATGACAGGCAATGAAAACAACAATCACAGGCATAATTTTTATCCTTTGCTCCTCTGGGTTATTGCACCTATATCTACTTCTAATATCTAAATCTCAACATTCCTAAAACTTAGTCAATTTAAACTATGGTTTAGATTTCAGTACATATTTATTGTGTGGTGACACAAAAGTCATCTTGTAACCTTTCTGATTCTCAGCTAACTGATCTCTAAATAAGAATAACAATTCCTAACTCATAACAATATTGTGAGAATTAAATGTATCTTTAGATAATACATACTGTAATGGGCCAGAACTCTGAAGAAATATATTTGAGGCAAGGATTTTTACAACAAGGTGTTAACTAAATGAAATTGATAAGACAATGGTTATTTAGTTTAGCGTGGTGATTAATAGTTGTCTAGTTCAGTATGCTTGATTTAATCTTACAACAAAAAATGGTTCCTTCCTAGTGATATAATGATTGGCTTATACACTGTATGATGAATGGATTTAACTATAATAAAGAATTTAAGAGGTCAGAGTCAGACCTAGAGGAGGACTAGAAGAGATTTGAAGACAGAGACTCTTGTAGTGGCTGGCCTGTTGTCCTCCTTCACTTTTCCACTTGAGACCAAGGCTCCTCTGAAGGTCCTCCAGAAATCTAGCCCAGCCCCAGGAGGAGACAGTTTGAAAGAAATAATAAAGACTTTGAACTTTATTTCTGACTATTCTCATGGTGATTATTCTGCTGAAACCAAGGTTGGTACTGAGACCTCTAGAAAGCTAACCAGAACATTACAACATTATTAACTACTCCTCTCCCCTTTTCTAAATAACATGTATCACTCTCTTCATGATAGCATATGAATTAAACATTTTACTTCTGTATTTTTCCATACTTCTCAAGTCTAAGTTTGAGGTACAGAAAGCCTCTTGTCAATTAGACTCATGAAAGTTATATACCATCTTTAATCCACAGTGCAGAAAACCATATCCTGTGCTTCTGGCTACAGTATGGAATGATCTGTCCACTTTCCATATGTTCCTTTCTATTTAAAAATCCAAATTGCCAAATCCAATACAGTGAAATTTTAGTAAGTGCCTGCTATGTGCCGGGTCCTGTGCTAACTACTGGGAATATAATTAATAAAAAGAAGGTTCCTTAAAGAGCTTACAATCTTGTAGAAGGAAGATGATATACAAAAGGAAGCAGTAAAGTTGGGGGCAAAGAAGATGCCCATTTCAGAGGCATTTTTCTCATGGAATCCAAACCATCAGAGCAGCAGACTCTAAGTAGAGTTATCCTAAAAATCCAGCTTTTGCCTTCTATAGAGGGAAGGCCTGTGAAGGAATTTAATAATACATCCATAGTCATACAATCACAAAGGAGAATAGTATGAGGGAGTTGGTATTAGGCTTGAATTAGAAGCTTAGTTATTAATGAGATTAGAGATAATGAGCTTACTCTAAGAGCAGAAACATCTTGTTCAGACAAGTGTACTTGGAAGTAGGTACTTTAATTCTTTAAATATACTGTCATAGTTTAAAAAAAAAAAAATCCTGAATATACTTAACCTAGTATAGTTGTTCTTCCTATATGTCTTTTTCAGCAATATTTTTACTTCTTATTAATCATAGGAAAATATGATGCTAAAGTCCCAGTGAGGTGGTTCCAAGATTGCTTTTTCAATAGTATATAATGTGAATAATGGAAATATTAAAAGATATTCAACATTTTAATTTTTCAGTATCTGACCCTCCTTCCAATTGCATCTTCACATATTTAAATAATTTAGTTCACTTGCATCTTATGCCAAATTTAATGTACAGTATTTTTTCTCCTTCTTTGCTTATCATTATATTGTTGTAAAGAAAATATTATTCACAATCTTCTATTCTCTTCCTTTGTAATATTTTTCAAAAGGTTCATATTCTATACAATATGTTTATATTGACTGTCATGTATCCCAATTTGACAAAAAGATCAAGGGTCTATTGGATAGGGTCATTTGTAGGCTGCCTTACACTACCTATAAAGATGTATTTAAATCTGTTCATCTTTAATAGAAAATGACAGTCTCTGCTTGATGATATTCTTTAAGTCACCATTTTACATTGTCAATAATTTATTTATAAAAGATAGGCTAAATTCTATTTTGATTGCTTGCCATATAGTCTTATTTTTAATCTTTTTTCACTTAAAAAAAATTGCCAGAACATCCTAATTCTTTTTTAAAAAAGTATTCACAACATAGAGAAGGAGATTTCTATATAGTCTGATAGCAATTGGCTCCTTTTATTTGTTCTTCAGTTATGTTTTCCAACATCTTTTTTCTTTCCATGTCACTTTTTGCATGGAAGTTGAATAAGGATAGAAGGGTAAAAGCATTTGTCAGTCTTTTATGATGTACCAGAAACTGTGCTAAGTACTTTACAAATATTGTCTCAGTTAATCTTCATAACCACCCTAAGAAATAGGACTTATTATTAATTTTAATGCATAGTCAAGTAAACTAAGGCAATAAAAGGCAAAATAAGTTTCCCCAAATCACACAATTAGTAAATAGCTGAGGTTAGATTTGAATTTAGTACTTCCTGACTCCACATATAAAGAACTCTTTATTATCTGAACCACTTAGTAGCCTTATTTGCTTGTCATTTATAACTTTCTCTCTTCATCTGTTTTACTTAAGTTCAGATTGCAACAAAACAGTTATTCCAATAAAATATCTTTTGACCAATAAATGGAATATCATAGGTAAATTTAATAAATTAAACTAAAAATTAAATTAATAGAAACTTCTTAAATTTCTGTGATTCTTTCCACCTGAAGTAATGCTTTCCACCATTCTGTCACTATCATCACAGAAGTAGAGGTACTATATGAACTCAAAAGTTATTTTGGAATTTTATTTTACCATGAACACAACTAGTGATTAATCGGTACCAATTTAACTCCCTTATCAGTAGTTTTTGTAAATGTAACATGCATTCATTTACATATATTGTTAAGTTGTCTATTTGTCCAATGCTATGCTAGAATCTCTTGGATATAATGATACTGCTACTGCTAACAATTATATCACATTATTTTTTTTGAAAGCAACTCCATGTGTTTTGAAATTAGAAAAAGTCTTCTGCTACTTCAACAGAGGGTGGAAGTAGGTTTATGAAAGTTAAAAAAGCAGGACAACAGCAACTTCTAATCTTTTTGAGAAGGTTTAAGCATATTTTCAGTTATAGATTATGTCTATTTTGAGTATAGTTTATTAGGGAAGTATTTATCATCTTTAATCTGGGTACTTGATGGTCAGTTCTTTGATACAGCAATTATAAAACATAAAACTACAAAATGACTGCTGAAGGCACTGAATCAATATGGAATTCTCACCATAAATGGAATCTGCAAATAAAATAAAGTTGAAGTTAAATAGAATAATTATTCACAAGATCTCCTCAAAGAGGCAAAGAGGTGATCCTGTTGTATGTCCAAAGATTATAAGAAAAAATATTTCAACCAAGTTGTGATCATTTAATATTGCAGAAATAATAATAAGCATTTGTAAAGAGAATCTCATGAAAATAATTACAATTTATAGTCACTATCAGGGGCAGAAAATTGTTTTACACACACACACACACACATATACATATATATATATATATACATATAAGGAAAATATGATCCTTTGATCTAAATTTACAAAAAAAATAATACAAATAAGATAGAGAACACATTTGAAACACTGGTGCTGTCTACTAATGCAAGTCATTGTAGTTAAAAAAAAAAGGAGGGAAAGACTAATATTATACCATCAAAAATATGACTGGAAAAAGAGATGAGAGATATTTGATGGAAATGGAATATCCCATTTATACACAATGTCAACTGAGAATCAACCTTTTATATAGTGAGGGCACAAGTATTTTGGGGAGACAGTTGCCTAAGCAGTGGAGTTAGAATAAGTATCTTTGTACAGGTAAGATGGAAATGATGGTCCAAAAGATACAGGTAGGGACTCCGATGACCTTGAGATTCCCACCCTCACAACATTTTTTGACGATGACATCTTACTGAACTGTTGCAACCAATTAATATGAGGACATACCTATAAACATTCAGATCTGGGTTCACACTCTTAATATTCATTAGAACATTAGTCTATTCAACCGGTGATAAAAGTTGTTAAAACTGAAAATATAAAGTTGAACTTTAAGTCTTGATGTGGCCAGATTATTCCTTCCTCACCTGGGAGAAGACTGATAAAATAAATGGGGAAAGAGGATAAAAAAAGTTGCCTTCACTTCATTAAGTGAACAGGGAATGTGTTTTCCCAGAACAGATGGGAAAATTCAGTTGATATAATTTAATTACCTATAGAAAAACTTGATATTTTATTTGATAAATCATGGAAACTGTAATTAACTTATTAATGTAGTTCCCTAAAAAATTTCTCCTTTTCAATGGCATGATAGGAAAATTGTCACTCATTAACTTCTTCTTTATCAAGAAATTATTTAAATCTAGTAGCTATTATATGCTGCTAGCCAAAAAGAAGAAGAAATATGAAGAAAAAAGAAAAAGAAGCTGTGGAGATCCTTGTAGTGTGGCACAGGAATAAAGATTCTATTAATTTTTATGGCTTTGTGGTACTCAATGCAGTATAACAATTAAAAAATTAATGGGATTCATCATTTACACAAAAAAGGGACTATTTTTAAGAATTCTCTTTTTTCTTTCTTTTTCCTTTTTTTCTTCTCTCTCATCAAATGGAACCCCATATTTATCACTGAAAGATTAATCAGGTGTGGAACTCCCTATATTTTATTGAGTATATATTCACAAAAATCTTGCACTTATTAGTAGGTATTTAATTACAGACACTGATGTAAATAATTATAAACATAATTATATGACAATTTTTCAAAAGGAAAATTAATATGGCTATGCATTGAAGTGGATAAATTATGAATATGGAGAGGGTTAAGCATCTTTTAAAAAAATAATTATAACAGAATGCAATGTAAAATGTGTTACTCATATTTGAGAATGGGAATGACTGAAAATGAAGTTGCTTATTTAAACCTTGTACTTTTCTGACAATAGTTTTAGCACATTGAAGACTCATTAAATGGAAGATGACTCCTGAATTTTGGAAGTATCTTTCCTGAAACTAAAACTGGAGCTTCCTTCTCGAGGAGGATGGGGGTAGAAAACTAGTTGGACTTGTATACCATTTAAATTTCAAGTGTAAAAATATTTTTATAAAATTAAAAAAAAATTTCTTTAAGAATTTTTAAAAATCATCCTCATTATTCTGTGGTAAAGAAAGTATACATACATAAAATCAAATGATCAAATCCAATTTTCTGACAAGAATAAAATTTTTGAGCCTAATAAGATAGTCAAAGGTCACACAGCATCATGTGATATTTATCTATATTCATTAAGGTTTACAAGAGTATATTGCATTTCATACCTCATTTGATCCTTACAACAAAGCTATGAAGGTGCTAACTTCATATCCTTTTTACAAATGAGGAAACAAGTTCAGAATATTAAGGATTTACCCAGAACATAGAGCCAATATTTTGGTCATGATTCAAACCTGGATCTCCCTAAATCTAATCCAATATTCTACTTAATGTACCTTATGCTAGGTTTGGAATCAGGAAATTTCAAATACAAGTTGCACTTCTTATGGTATGTGACCCTGCATAACTCACATAATTTTTTTTATATATACTAGGTAATTTCCCTGGATTGAATTACTAAACTGCAGATGACTTGTCTGTTTTTTGGCAAATGGAGTCTATTCTATAGACATTGCCCTAGCCAGAAATCACACTCTTTAGACTATTTGTCTACAATAAAATCATGATAATGGTAGCCATTGCCTTTATCTATTAACATTGACTTTTCAATACAAGATACAAAAGATTCAGATATAGCATATTACTTTTTTGTTTATAACAGACTTCCCTGTTTGTTTGAACCTCCTCTGCATAACTTCAATATTATAATCCTGAACTAATTGCTACTTGAGCCACAATTTCAATTATTTTAGCAAATAGATGTATTATAAAAATCTCTTGAAATAAGCATCAAGTCTGTATTCTAATTGCAACATTCAGATAATTCAAATTATTGATTTCATTCTATGGTAAATTTCTTTTTTCAAGCTATTTGCAGCTCACATAGAGTATTTAAAAATCTAGAGATGTTTCTATATAAAACCATATTATGTAGAAATTGTATCTTTTTTGCATAAAAGCAAATGCTGTGCTAATAGGACCAATGACCTGTCTGCTCCCAGTTATGTCTGCCCCAGTAAACTTCTCAATAGTAAGAAGACTAGGTGAGACCCTCAGATATGTTATTAGTGACACTAGCCTTTATCAAGTTCAGTCTTGGCAGGTAGGTCACAAGGCAGACAGATGAGGCCAAATAAGCCACGCACTCATCAACCTGTCTGGGCTCTGCATGGTTACTTTCTAGACAAACATAACAGTAGAGGGAGGTACTGAGAAATGAATCTCTAACAAGAAATGGAAAACAGTGATTTAGGACATGTTTTAAAAAACCAGCCTCTGATTTTTTTTCTTGCCTTACTTTCCAGTGATTGTATACATGACTCAGGTACATAAAATGACAGATTTAAATAGCAATACACATTACAACTGAATAATGCTATAATTTCTCATGCTTTTCCATGACTTCCTTTCATGTTACAAGGAGAAAATTGATATCAGCACAGTAAAGGAGTAGTCAATATAGTCCTAACCAAAGAAAGGGAAAACAACCCAGGGGAGATGTTATATAATTTGTTTGTTTGTCTTTATCATGAGTTTGTTGTGCTTTACAGAAATTTCAAAGAGAAATAATTTTATAAGAGTTCACCAAAAATATATATATAATAACAGATGCTCTGTGTTTACGATTTCTCTTCAGTCATTCATTTGATTTGGTATAAGTAATAATCCTTTCCTCTAATCTTGTTTCAAACAGGAATCCCTAAATTCAACTACAATGCATGTCATACTAGAGAAAAAGATACATATCAGTGGTATTGAGTCTCCATGTTAAAAAAAAAAAAAAAAAAAATATATATATATATATATATATATATATATATATATACAATACAGATTTCCTAATTTAGGGGATTAAGCATTTTAAACATAGCTTAAATCATCTTGGCCACGGTCACTAAAAGAGAAATATTGCATCAATTTGCTTTTAAATCTAGGTTTGGTTTTAATAGTTTAATTTCAATGTAACTTTGACATTCCATTTGTGATGACACATAATGCACATCAGCTATTATTTTCCACACCAATTACACTTAGAAAGTTATTTAATAATAATAATAATAATATTTATGTAGTATAAACCATAAGTGTCAGAGCAGCCTATTCTTGCTGAAATTGTCTTCTAGAATGGATTTTTTTCTTCTTTGACATACAAAGCATGTACTATACTCCATTAGAGGACATATATGGCATTTGCTGTTGTGCTAAGTATTAACCTGAAAAGAGCAGAAATTATTATTAATAATACTAGTTCATATTTAAATGATGATTTAAGATTTATAAAGTGTTTTTTTTTCTCTCATTTCCTGGCAGTCCTATTTTCACCATTGTTTAGGGACTTAAAGAGGTTAAATGACTTAGGGTCACACTGCTAGTAAATGGTCCTTTGAAACCTAGGTTTTTTTGTGTTTTTTTTTTTTTTATTGTTCTCAAGTCCAGTGCCTATTTCACGAGTTCATAAACCATGCCCTGCTTAAAATCCCCAGTTAGTCATTTTACTGTCCCATTTTCTAGAAAAGTGAAAGTGAGCAGAGATACCTATCTGGGGCAGACACTCTATGAGAGTATTTGGTATTCTCTTACCACTAAATTTGTCCCCTTTATCAAACTAAGAAATGATATATGTTTCCACATTCACATATATACACATGCACAAATATGTAGATCAATATAATAACATACATATATACATATACATATATACCCATATGTATGTATAAAATATACATCCTCACATTGAAGTCTTGGAGTATTTTTTTTTCAATAGATGAATATTTCGATCTTAACAACTAGTAAAATAAATGATTAGGGTTTACTCAGTTTATCTGTCTTATTTCTATTGAATTGTCTATTATGTTTTTTAAAATAGATTTACCAAAGATATGGGAATCTCCTTATCCAGATAAAATGGGGATCATGATGTCTACAACTAAAATAGACTTTAGGAATTATTTGGTACATTGCCTCGAATATTTACTTGAAGAAACACCTACCCAGAGACCTGAGGTAATTTGCTCAAGAAGAGAGAGTAGAAGCAGAGTAACCAGAATTCAGAACTAGATCTTCTGACTTTTATGCATTAAGCATAGTCCTATGTGCTTTTTCTCAGTCATGTCTCCTCCAACTGGAACCCTGAACAAATATTTGCTGATTACTTTTCTTTTTTTTTTTTTTTTTTTTTATTCAATTTTCCAAATTATCTCCTCCCTCCCTCTACTCCCTCCCCCCGATGACAGGTAATCCCACACATTTTACATGTGTTACAATATAACCTAGATACAATATATGTGTGTAAATACCATTTTCTTGTTGCACATTAATTATTAGCTTCCGAAGGTATAAGTAACCTGGGTAGATAGACAGTACTGCTAACAATTTACATTCACTTCCCAGTGTTCCTGCTCTGGGTGTAGTTATTTCTGTCCATCATTGATCAACTGGAGGTGAGTTGGATCTTCTTTATGTTGAAGATTTCCACTTCTATCAGAATACATCCTCATACAGTATTGTTGTTGAAGTGTATAGTGATCTTCTGGTTCTGCTCATTTCACTGAGCATCAGTTGATGTAAGTCTCTCCAAGCCTCTCTGTATTCCTCCTGCTGGTCATTTTTTACAGAGCAATAATATTCCATAACCTTCATATACCATAATTTACCCAACCATTCTCCAGTTGATGGACATCCATTCAACTTCCAGTTTCTAGCTACAACAAAAAGTGCTGCCACAAACATTTTGGCACATACAGGTCCCTTTCCGCTCTTTAGTATTTCTTTGGGGTATAATCCCAATAACAGCAATGCTGGGTCAAAGGGTATTCACAGTTTGATAACTTTTTGGGCATAGTTCCAAATTGCTCTCCAGAATGGCTGGATTCTTTCACAACTCCACCAACAATGTATCTGTGTCCCCGTTTTCCCACATCCCCTCCAACATTCATCATTATTTGTTCCTGTCATCTTAGCCAATCTGACAGGTGTGTAGTGGTATCTCAGAGTTGTCTTAATTTGCATTTCTCTGATCAGTTGTGATTTGGAACACTCTTTCATATGAGTGGAAATAGTTTCAATTTCATCATCTGAGAATTGTCTGTTCATATCCCTTGACCATTTATCAATTGGAGAATGGTTTGGTTTCCTATAAATCAGGGTCAGTTCTCTATATATTTTGGAAATGAGACCTTTGTCAGAACCTTTCCTTTTAAAAATATTTTCCCAATTTGTTACTTCCCTTCTAATCTTGATTGCATTAGTATTGTTTGTACAGAAACTTTTTAGTTTGATGTAATCAAAATCTTCTATTTTGTGATCAATAATGATCTCTAGTTCTCCTCTGGTCATAAATTCCTTCCTCCTCCACAAGTCTGAGAGGCAGACTATTCTCTGTTCCTCTAATCTATTTATGATCTCATTCTTTATGCCTAAATCATGGACCCATTTTGATCTTATCTTGGTATATGGTGTTAAGTGTGGATCCATATCTAATTTCTGCCATATTAATTTCCAGTTTTCCCAACAGTTTTTCCGATTAATGAATTTTTGTCCCTAAAGTTGGTATCTTTGGGTTTGTCAAAGATTAGATTGCTATAGATGTACCCTTTTTTGTCCTTTGTATCTAATCTATTCCACTGATTGACCGGTCTATTTCTTAGCCAATACCAAATGGTTTTGGTGACAGCTGCTATATAATATAGCTTTAGATCAGGTACACTTAGACCACCTTCCTCTGACTTTTTTTTCATTAGTTCCCTTGCAATTCTCGACCTTTTATTCTTCCATATGAATTTTGTTGTTATTTTTTTCTAGGTCATTAAAATAGTTTCTTGGGAGTCTGATTGGGATAGCACTAAATAAATAGATTAGTTTGGGGAGTATTGTCATCTTTATTATATTCGCTTGGCCTATCCAAGAGCACTGAATGTCTTTCCAATTATTTAAATCTGACTTTATTTTTGTGGCAAGTGTTTTGTAATTTTTCTCATATAATTCCTGACTATTCTTTGGTAAATGGATTCCCAAATACTTTATACTCTCAACATTTGTTTGGAATGAAATTTCTCTTTGTATCTCTTGCTGTTGCATTTTGTTGGTGATATATAAGAATGCTGAGGATTTATGTGGATTTATTTTGTATCCTGCCACTTTGCTAAAATTCTGAATTATTTCTAATAGCTTTTTAGCAGAGTCTTTGGGTTCTCTAAGTATACTATCATGTCATCTGCAAAGAGTGATAGTTTGATTTCTTCATTTCCTACTCTAATTCCTTGAATCTCTTTCTCGGCTCTTATTGCCGAGGCTAGTGTTTCTAGTACTATATTGAATAGTAATGGTGATAGTGGGCAACCTTGTTTCACTCCTGATCTTACTGGGAAAGGTTGCAGTTTATTTCTATTGCATATTATGCTTACTGAAGGTCTTAAATATATGCTCCTGATTATTCTAAGGAATAGTCCATTTATTCCTATACTCTCAAGAGTTTTTAGTAGGAATGGATGTTGGATTTTGTCAAATGCTTTTTCTGCATCTATTGAGATGATCATATGGTTTTTATTAATTTGATTATTAATATGGTCAATTATACTAATAGTTTTCCTAATATTAAACCAGCCCTGCATTCCTGGTATGAATCCCACTTGGTCATAGTGTATTATCCTGGGGATGATTTTCTGAAGTCTTTTTGCTAATATCTTATTTAAGATTTTAGCATCAATATTCATTAAGGAAATTGGTCTATAATTTTCTTTCTCAGTTTTCGATCGACATGGTTTAGGTATCAGTACCATGTCTAGGAGTTTGGTAGGACTCCTTCATTCCCTATTTTTTCAAATAGTTTATATACCATTGGGGCTAATTGTTCTTTAAATGTTTGGTAGAATTCACATGGAAATCCATCTGGTCCAGGGGATTTTTTCCTGGGGAGTTGATTAATAGCTTGTTCTATTTCTTTTTCTGAAATGGGACTATTTAAGCAATTTATTTCCTCCTCTGTTAATCTAGGAAGCCTATATTTTTGGAGGAAGTCATCCATTTCACTTAAGTTATCAAATTTATTGGCATAAAGTTGGGCAAAGTAACTCCTTATTATTTCTCTAATTTCCTCTTCATTGGTGGAAAGATCCCCCTTTTCATTTGTAAGACTAACAATTTGATTTTCCTCTTTCTTTTTTCTGATCAGATTTACCAAAGGTTTATCTATTTTATTGGCTTTTTCATAAAACCAACTCTTGGTTTTATTTATTAATTCAAGAGTTTTTTTACTTTCAATATTATTGATTTCTCCTTTTAATTTTTGTATTTCAAGTTTAATTTTTGGTTGGGGGGTTTTAATTTGGTCTTTTTCTAGCCTTTTAAGTTGCAAGCCCAATTCGTTAATCTTCTCTTTCTCTATTTTCTTCAAATAAGCCTCTAAAGATATAAAATTTCCCCTTATTACTGCTTTAGCTGCATCCCACAGATTTTGGTATGATGTCTCATCATTGTCATTATCTTGGGTGAAATTATTAATTGTTTCTATAATTGCTGTTTTACCCAGTCATTCTTTAAGATGAGATTATTCAGTTTCCTATTACTTTTTGGTCTAT
The DNA here is from genome assembly GCF_048593235.1 of Sminthopsis crassicaudata. NCBI lineage: Eukaryota > Metazoa > Chordata > Mammalia > Dasyuromorphia > Dasyuridae > Sminthopsis > Sminthopsis crassicaudata. Next base: position 95,773,738 of record NC_133619.1, read on the forward strand.
TTATCCCTAACTTTTTACTGAATGTAGCTTTTATTGCATTGTGGTCTGAGAAGAAGGCATTTATTATTTCTGCCTTCCTACATTTAATTTTGAGATCTTTATGTCCTAATGTATGGTCAATGTTTGTATAGGATCCATGAACTGCTGAGAAGAAAGTATATTCCTTTCTATTGCCATTCAGTTTTCTCCAAAGGTCTATCATACCTAGTTTTTCTAATGTTCTATTTACTTTTTAAATTTCTTTCTTGTTTGTTTTGTGCTTTGATTTATCTAAATCTGAGAGTGCAAGGTTGAGATCTCCGACTATTATAGTTTTACTGTATATTTCTTCTTGCAACTCTCTTAACTTTTCCTTTAGAAAGTTAGATGCTATACCACTTGGTGCATATATGTTTAGTATTGATATGGCTTCATTATTTATGCTACCTTTCAGCAGGATATAGTTTCCTTCCTTATCTCTTTTAATTAGATCAACTTCTGCTTTTGCTTGATCTGAGATAAGGATAGCTACCCCTGCTTTTTTGGCTTTACCTGAAGCATAATAGATTCTGCTCCAACCTTTTACCTTTACTCTATATGTATCTCCCTGCTTTAAGTGTGTTTTCTGCAGACAACATATTGTAGGGTTCTGATTTTTGATCCAATCTGCTATCCATCTCCGTTTGATGGGAGCGTTCATCCCATTCACATTTACAGTTAAAATTACTAATTCTGTATTTCCTGCCATCATATTATCCCCAGATTATGCTTTTTCCCTTGACCCCCCTGAACCCCTTCCTCAATATTTAATTTATAGACCCCCCTTGTGATGTGCAACCCTCCCTTTTTTTTTTAGTATCCCTCCCCCCTCCCTCCACGTCCCTTCCCTTATTCTCCTTTTCTTTTTCCCTTTTCCTCTCCCCCCTTTTAATGAGGTGAGAGAGAATTCTCTGAAAAACAAATATGACAATTAATTACTCTTTGAGCCTCTTTTGATGAGAGTAAGATTTACACAATGATTCTCCCCCTCTCTAAATTCCCTCAGATATGGTGTATTTTCTATGCCTCTTCCTGTGATGTAGTTTCCCTCTTTTTATCACTCCTTCCCCTTTTTCTGATACTACCCCCTTCCCTTTACTACACCCCCTCCTTTTTTTTTTCTTTTATATCAGTAAAATCAAATTATCCATGCGTACTTTCTATATACTCACAACAGAGATATAGTTCTCAAGGGTTCTGTGTACCTTTTTCTGTTTCTCTTCAGTCTTGTGGATTGCTGATTACTTTTTATTTGAGTTTTAAAAAATGAAACTTTCTTGAAAATACCAATTCTATTTTTGAAGTGAGTTGAGGGATCTTTCCTCAATAACTCCCTTGGAGGATATTTATAATGCTATACTTTAAATTATATTCCCACAAATAATTTGTAAGTCTACCTAGTTACTTTGTTTTTTATATCTGTTCTGCCTTTATTTTGGATTGATATATTTTGTTTTAAAAAGAAATTTTATCATTTTGGGGAGTGGAGTTCTGGTGCATACCTATGAAGGGAAAAGTGTGTACAGATTATTTTGTTGATGAAGGAACTTTCTGGTGAATTTCTTCTTCAAAGATGCTTTGCAATGATTATTCTACTTAGGCAGTGAGAGGTTAAATGACTTGGTCACAGTTATACAATCAATAGGTGACAGAAATTTTCTTTGAACCCAGGTCCTCTGAATATTGGGTGCAACTCTCTTGCCACTATAACATTGTTTCATTTTTTTTTTAATTAATCTCTTTCATTTTAATCTGGTTGAGGCACACTAAGGAACAAATACATTTTTTTCCAGAGAGACTAAGAAAGAAATGTTTACTTCATATATTATTATGAAATTAGTGTTCTATTGATATAGAACAAGCTTGCCCTAAAGAAATTGACCTTTGCATTGTAATGCCAGAGAAACTGAGGCAAAATAGAGATTAGAGAGTTTTTAACATTTTATTTGGATTTCTGAGAGGGAGAGATTATGCTGGATGGAGTCCAAACTCTGGTGAGCAGGAATCTCCAGGCAGGGACTATCAATCTGGTTCTGATAAGTTGGGGTAAACCATAAATTCTTATTAACTGAGAGTTAAGGAAGTGTCCAACTAGAGACAGGAAGTCTGAAATTTAGAGGATACCAATTAGATATCTGAGATAAGACATCTGGAGTTTTATCTTCTGGAATGCCAGATATCCATAGCCCTAATTATCTCAGTACTAATGAGCAGAAAAGGAGGTTTACAACCAGAGGGATCAAAACATAACAATTCAGGAAAACTGAGGCAGGATAATTAGGGAAACTGAAGTAGAACAATAAAAGGGAATTATGGCACAATAGCACATGTTACAAGAGGTTATTTTTGATCCCACTAGACATCTTTTAAAATGACAGGAGAAGAATCGGGTCCAATTGCAATTATTGAAACAGTAGCTTATATTCTTTTGAATAACTGTATCATTCTGAAATGATTCTGTGACTCAGTGGATAGAGTGCTGGTCTGAATTAGGAAAATCTGAATGAAAATCCTGCTTCAGATAGTCACTAGCTGTGCTACCCCTAAGTAAGTCATTTAATCTCTTTTTACCTTAATGCACTAGAGAAGGAAAGAGCAAATCACTCCAGTATCTTTGACAATAAAACACCATGGATCATATTGTCATTTTATGACTTACAGGGTGAAGCGTTAAACATAATTGACAAATAATAATTATGTTGAAAAAGGGACTGAAAAAAAGTTTCAGAAAAACTCTTGACCATGAATTGATGCAACGTGAAATAGCAGAATCAGGAGGACATTGTACACAAGAACAATAATATTGTACAGTAAAAACTTGTAAATGACTTAGCTTGTCAATAATACAATGATCCAAGACAATTACAAAGGACTCGGGATGAAACATCCATGTACCTTTAAAGAAAGAACTAATATTATCTGCAAAACAAACTGAAACATGCTATCTCCTCCCTCCCTCCCTCCCTCCCTCCCTCCCTTTTTTCCTTCCTTCTTTCCTTCCTTCCTTCCTTTTTTCCTCCTTTCTTTCATTTATTTTTCCTTCTCTTTCCTTCTTTACTTAGTTTCTTCCTTTCTTCCTTCCTTCCTTCCTTCCTTCCTTACCTCTTTCATGACTTCTCATTATAACAATTTTCCAATATGGAAAATTGGAATAAGAATAGCACCTACTTCATAGAATTATTGCAAAGATCAAATAGATAATATACATAAGGTATTTTGCAAACTATAAAGTACTAATAAATGCCAGATCTTATTATTACCTTATAGTGGTATCAAACTCAATTGGAAACATTTCTTCAGGTCACATATTGACTAATAACCATAAATAAACATTATCTGTGTTTTATTGAATTTTTATTTACTTTTGTTAAACATTTTCTAATTATATTTTAATCTGTTTTGAGCTATACTTAAAAGAGTCTTCTGGGTCTGGCTGCCAATTTGACAGTTGTAGACCTAATTGCCTCTAGACTATAGATAATCCTACAAAAGAAAAGAAAGTTATAGAGTAATAGATTTAGGATTGAAAAGGATCTTGGTCTATGTTATTCTAATCCACATTTTACAAATTCAGAAATGGAAGCATACAGAAAGTAAGTGGCTTTGTCCACATTCACACAGTAAATGTCTGAGGTATGACTTGAATTCATTTATATGTATAGACGGAATGTCTGAAAATGGTTATGTATGGAATCAAGACAGCTAGGTGGCACATTAAATAAAGTGGTGTCAAGAAAAGTAAGTTATTTTAGCCCTATTTGCCTTAGATCCTCATATGTAAAATGACCTGGAGAAAGAAATGGCAAATCACTCTAATATACTTAGTTGCCAAGAAAACTCCAGATGGAGTGACAAAGAATTGTTCATTACTGAAAAATGATTAGATAATAATGTTGTAGAAGCTGACAGTATTTAAGCCAAAATAATACAGGGACACTGAGAAAGATGGATGGTAGAATCTAGAGTGTTCCTCCCAGTTACTAACCTTACAGAATATTGTTCTCATTCCTAATCCAGATTAGGGATACCAAATATTAATGTTTATTTTGTGCTGTTGGCTAAAGATAGACACATTCTCTTTAAGCAAAATTCTTAGCTAACTCACCTTTAGAAGTAGAGAGCAGACAATAAGAAACATCTAATTTTTTTTGTTTGTCTATAAACTTGTATCAGAGACATTATGAGAAATTTATAGTCTATAGTATCCTTTAGAATTTATATGTGAACTCTTCCTAGGGGCATGACCTGATTCAGAGTTCACAAGATTCAAACAAAATGAGGAATTAACAGGATTTTAAATAAAGTAGTTCTATCATACATTTGATCTCTTCCCCATAAGGTGGTAAGAATTTAGAGGGTAAAATAGTGAACCAGACCCAAAATCAGAAGACCCAAGTTCAACTTCCATCATTGACTGTCTGACATTTATTTGTCCTTCTTAACTATCAGGAAATTCTCTAAGACACTGAACAATTGTAATTTGCATACGTAGGGAAAGTTTCCTCAATTTTCATACCAATGAAATCACAAGTCAATCCAAAATATTTATGTATAAAAAAATGTGTTAAATTATACAACATTATGCAACATATGTGTATAAAACACACCATGAATGATTTCTTTATAGAATTCTGCAATGGAAATATATCATCAGTAGTAATGAAATCATAGATTAAGAAAAAGAGCTAAGTACATTTGTGGGTTAGTCTTATGGACCACTGTGATAGAAACAGCACCGGTGTTAAGAATCAGAATTCTAGGCTAAATTCCAGGACTGACTTTGACACTTAATAGCTGTGTGATCCTGTCTACTATTTCCTACCTGTTTGTATGTGAATTTAAGAATCCTAGTGAGGGGGGGGCGGAGCCAAGATGGCGGAGAAGAAACACACTACTCAGTGAACGTCCTCACTCCCTCACAACCAATTAGATAAATTAAGTCTCAAAATTAGCTCAGGACACTATTCAATATAGTACTAGAAACGCTAGCCTCGGCAATAAGAGCCGAGAAAGAGATTCAAGGAATTAGAGTAGGAAATGAGGAAATTAAACTATCACTTTTTGCAGATGACATGATGGTATACTTAGAGAACCCCAAAGACTCTGCTAAAAAGCTACTAGAAATAATTCAAAATTTCAGCAAAGTGGCAGGATACAAAATAAATCCACATAAATCCTCGGCATTTTTATATATCACTAACAAAATGCAACAGCAAGAGATACAAAGAGAAATTCCATTCCAAACAAATGTTGAGAGTATAAAATATTTGGGAATCCATCTACCAAAGAAAAGTCAGGAATTATATGAGAAAAATTACAAAACACTTGCCACAAAAATAAAATCAGATTTAAATAATTGGAAAGACATTCAGTGCTCTTGGATAGGCCGAGCGAATATAATAAAGATGACAATACTCCCCAAACTAATCTATTTATTTAGTGCTATACCAATCAGACTCCCAAGAAACTATTTTAATGACCTAGAAAAAATAACAACAAAATTCATATGGAAGAATAAAAGGTCAAGAATTGCAAGGGAACTAATGAAAAAAAACTCAGAGGAAGGTGGTCTAAGTGTACCTGATCTAAAGCTATATTATATAGCAGCAGTCACCAAAACCATTTGGTATTGGCTAAGAAATAGACCGGTAGATCAGTGGAACAGATTAGATACAAAGGACAAAAAAGGGTACATCTATAGCAATCTAATCTTTGACAAACCCAAAGATTCCAACATTAGGGATAAAAATTCATTATTCGGAAAAAACTGTTGGGAAAACTGGAAATTAGTATGGCAGAAATTAGATATGGATCCACACTTAACACCATATACCAAGATAAGATCAAAATGGGTCCATGATTTAGGCATAAAGAGGGAGATAATAAATAGATTAGAGGAACAGAGGATAATCTACCTCTCAGACTTGTGGAGGAGGAAGGAATTTATGACCAGAGGAGAACTAGAGATCATTATTGATCACAAAATAGAAGATTTTGATTACATCAAACTAAAAAGTTTCTGTACAAATAATACTAATGCAAACAAGATTAGAAGGGAAGTAACAAATTGGGAAAATATTTTTAAAAACAAAGGTTCTGACAAAGGTCTCATTTCCAAAATATTTAGAGAACTGACCCTAATTTATAAGAAACCGAACCATTCTCCAATTGATAAATGGTCAAAGGATATGAACAGACAATTCTCAGAGGAAGAAATTGAAACTATATCCACTCACATGAAAGAGTGTTCCAAATCACTACTGATCAGAGAAATGCAAATTAAGACCACTCTGAGATACCACTACACACCTGTCAGATTGGCTAAGATGACAGGAACAAATAATGACAAATGTTGGAGGGGATGTGGGGAAATTGGGACACTGATACATTGCTGGTGGAGTTGTGAAAGAATCCAGCCATTCTGGAGAGCAATCTGGAATTATGCCCAAAAAGTTATCAAACTGTGCATACCCTTTGACCCAGCAGCGCTACTACTGGGATTATATCCCAAAGAAATACTAAAGAGCGGAAAGAGACATATATGTGCCAAAATGTTTGTGGCAGCTCTTTTTGTTGTAGCTAGAAACTGGAAGATGAATGGATGTCCATCAGTTGGAGAATGGTTGGGTAAATTGTGGTATATGAAGGTTATGGAATATTATTGCTCTGTAAGAAATGACCAGCAGGAGGAATACAGAGAGGCCTGGAGAGACTTGGGTCAACTGATGCTGAGTGAAATGAGCAGAACCAGAAGATCACTGTACACTTCAATGCTGTATGAGGATGTATTCTGATGGAAGTGGAAATCTTCAACATAAAGAAGATCCAACTCACTTCCAGTTGATCAATGATGGACAGAAATAACTATACCCAGAGAAGGAACACTGGGAAGCGAATGTAAATTGTTAGCACTAATATCTGTCTGCCCAGGTTGCATGTACCTTCGGATTCTAATGTTTATTGTGCAACAAGAAAATGATATTCACACACATGTATTGTACCTAGACTATATTGTAACACATGTAAAATGTATGGTATTGCCTGTCGTCGGGGGGAGGGAATAGAGGGAGGGGGGGCAATTTGGAAAAATGAATACAAGGGATAATATTATAAAATATATATATAATAATAAAAAAATAAATAAATAAAAATAAAAAAAAAAAAAAAAAAAAAAATTAGCTCAGGACTGATAGATACCACAAGGACTGGAAGCACGACTTACCAGCTGAAGAGAATCTGGAGTTTCAACAGGAAAGGTCAGTTCTCAGGGGAGGAATAAGAAAGACCAGCACAGACGGTGGGGTAGGGGCACACTGCGCCCATTGCGCTGGGAGGGGCTCTGGGATCAGAGAAGCCACTGAGGTAAAGGAATCTGGCACAGGCTGTTAGCTCTTCTCTGCTAATTATTTAGCAGTTCAGAAGAGAAAGCCAAAATATTTTAAAACTCAGATTAGATTTTCCCCGATCCTGGGGGTGACTCAGGCACAGATCTCGGCACCAGGGGGTGTGGCCTCAGCTACCTCCTGAGAATAGTTAAGAGACTGACAAGTGGGTGGATACGGCCCAAGGCAACACACACTGCCTAGCTTAGCTGGAGGGAGTGGAACTCAGCTCCAGGAAGTCCCAGAGAAGCAGAACCTTTGAACTAGGGACCGCGGTTTCTGGCAGACACTTCCAGTTTGAGCACAGGGGCTTCTCACGTCACCTGCTGCAGACACCCACTCCCCACCCGGACACATAGGCTGAGCTTCTTGCTGTCTTCACTATTCTACGCCCTCAAAGCACAGCAGTGCTAATCACCTCTGAGGCGCTTCCAGGGAGGGGGTGGGGAACTCTCTCCCAGAGCTCTCTCTTAGCCCGGGCGCAGGGGCCGCTGCATCCATCCGTTCTGGGAGGAAGCTGGTAAAGAAGTAAATAATTTCCTACCCCAGGGACAGACCCCAAAACATTTTTTAAGTATGAGCAAAAAAGCTAGAAAAACTATAGATTCCTTCTATACAGAGAAAGAGCGGGTACCCAACCCCGAGGAAGTTAACAGCAAAGATTCAGAAGATAACAACCTAAAGGGGAACGATTCCTGCCCCCCATCACATAACTCTCTCCTAGAAGAAGCTCTTAAGAAATTGAGGGAGATCGAAGAAAAATGGGGCAAGGAAAGGGAAGTTATGATAGAGAATAACAACGTCCTGAAATTGGAGTTGGAAAAAATAAAGAATTCACAGGAGATGCAGGGAAACAAAATTAGTGAATTAGAAAAGGTTAAAAAAAACACAGGAAAGTAGGATTTCTGAATTGGAAAAGATAAAAAAGTCTCAAGAAAATAGAATTTCTGAATTGGAAAAAGAAAATAATTCTCAAAAAAAAAAAATTAGGGAAATGGAAAAAATTCAATAGAGCAAAATAATTCATTTAAAAACGAAATTGGGCATTTACAAAAAGAACTAAAAACTGTGAAAGAAGAAAATAACTCCTTAAAAGTCAGGATGGAACAAATAGAAATGAATGATTCACAGAGAACCCAAGAATCAGTCAAACAAAACAAAAAAAATGAGAAGCTGGAGAACAACGTCAAATACTTACTGGGAAAATCTATAGACCTGGAAAATAGATCTAGGAGAGATAATCTGCGGATTATTGGACTTCCAGAAAACTATGACCAAAAAAAGAGCCTAGATTCTATTTTACAGGAAATTATCAAAGAGAACTGTCCAGAGATAATAGAAACAGAAGGGAAAGTAGATGTGGAAAGAATTCATCGAACTCCTTCTGAAATAGACCCTAAAAAAAGAACACCACGGAATATTGTGGCTAAGCTGCAGAATTACCACACAAAGGAGAAAATCCTGCAAGCAGCTAGAAAAAAACAATTTAAATACCAAGGTGCCACAATAAGGGTCACCCAAGATCTGGCTGCCTCCACATTAAAAGATAGAAGGGCCTGGAACCTGATATTCCGTAAGGCAAAAGATCAAGGACTGCAACCAAGAATGAACTACCCAGCTAAGTTTAGCATCTTTTTCCACGGAAGAAGATGGTCATTCAATGAAACAGAGGAATTCTATATGTTTCTAAGAAAAAAACCAGACTTAAACAAAAAATTTGATCTACATCCACAAGACTGAAGAGAAACAGAAAAAGGTACACAGAACCCTTGAGAACTGTAACTCTGTTGTGGGTATATAAAAAATACTCAAGGATAATTTGATTTTACTGATATAAAAGAAAAAAAGGGGGGTGTAGTAAAGGGAAGGAGGTCGGTTCAGAAAAAGGGGAAGGAGTGATAAAAAGAGGGAAACTACATCCCAGGAAGAGACATAGAAAATACACCATATCTGAGGGAACTTAGTGAGGGGGAGAATCATTGTGTGAATCTTACTCTCATCAGAAGAGGCTCAAAGAGTAAATAATTAACATATTTGTTTTTCAGAGAATTTTCTCTCACCTCATTAAAAGGGGGGAGAGGAAAAGGGAAAAGGAAAAGGGGAATAAGTGAAGGGACTTGGAGGGAGGGGGGAGGGATCCTAAAAAAAAATAAAAAAAAAAAAAAAAAAAAAAAAAAGAGGGAGGGTTGCGCGTCACAAGGGGGGTCTGTAAATTAAATATCGGGGAGGGGGATCAGGGGGGTCAAGGGAAAAAAGCATAATCTGGGGATAATACGATGGCAGGAAATACAGAATTAGTAATTTTAACTGTAAATGTAAATGGGATGAACGATCCCATCAAACGGAGACGGATAGTAGATTGGATCAAAAAGCAGAACCCTACAATATGTTGCCTACAGGAAACACACTTAAAGCAGGGAGATACATACAGAGTAAAGGTAAAAGGTTGGAACAGAGCCTATTATGCTTCAGGTAAAGCCAAAAAAGCAGGGGTAGCTATCCTTATCTCAGATCAAGCAAAAGCAGAAGTAGATCTCGTTAAAAAAGATAAGGAAGGAAACTATATCCTGCTGAAAGGTAGCATAAATAATGAAGCCATATCAATACTAAACATATATGCACCAAGTGGTATAGCATCTAACTTTCTAAAGGAAAAGTTAAGAGAACTGCAAGAAGAAATAGACAGTAAAACTATAATAGTGGGAGATCTCAACCTTGCACTCTCAGATTTAGACAAATCAAACCACAAAACAAACAAGAAAGAAATTAAAAAAGTAAATAGAACATTAGAAAAACTAGGTATGATAGACCTTTGGAGAAAACTGAATGGCAATAGGAAGGAATATACTTTCTTCTCAGCAGTTCATGGATCCTATACAAAAATTGACCATATACTAGGACATAAAGATCTCAAAATTAAATGTAGGAAGGCAGAAATAATAAATGCCTTCTTCTCAGATCACAATGCAATAAAAGCTACATTCAGTAAAAAGTTAGGGGTAAATAGACCAAAAAGTAATTGGAAACTGAATAATCTCATCTTAAAGAATGACTGGGTGAAAGAGCAAATTATAGAAACAATTAACAATTTCACCCAAGATAATGCCAATGATGAGACATCATACCAAAATCTGTGGGATGCAGCTAAAGCAGTAATAAGGGGAAATTTTATATCTTTAGAGGCTTATTTGAAGAAAATAGAGAAAGAGAAGATTAACGAATTGGGCTTGCAACTTAAAAGGCTAGAAAAAGACCAAATTATAAACCCCCAACCAAAAATTAAACTTGAAATACAAAAATTAAAAGGAGAAATCAATAAAATTGAAAGTAAAAAAACTATTGAATTAATAAATAAAACCAAGAGTTGGTTTTATGAAAAAGCCAATAAAATAGACAAACCTTTGGTAAATTTGATCAAAAAAAAGAAAGAGGAAAATCAAATTGATAGTCTTACAAATGAAAAGGGGGATCTTTCCACCAATGAAGAGGAAATTAGAGAAATAATAAGGAGTTACTTTGCCCAACTTTATGCCAATAAATTTGATAACTTAAGTGAAATGGATGACTTCCTCCAAAAATATAGGCTCCCTAGATTAACAGAGGAGGAGATAAATTGCTTAAATAGTCCCATTTCAGAAAAAGAAATAGAACAAGCTATTAATCAACTCCCCAGGAAAAAATCCCCAGGGCCAGATGGATTCACATGTGAATTCTACCAAACATTTAAAGAACAATTAGCCCCAATGTTATATAAATTATTTGAAAAAATAGGGGATGAAGGAGTCCTACCAAATTCCTTTTATGACACAGACATGGTACTGATACCTAAACCTGGTAGATCGAAAACTGAGAAAGAAAATTATAGACCAATCTCCTTAATGAATATTGATGCTAAAATCTTAAATAAGATATTAGCAAAAAGACTTCAGAAAATCATCTCCAAGATAATACACTATGATCAAGTAGGATTTATTCCAGGAATGCAGGGCTGGTTTAATATTAGGAAAACTATTAATATAATTGACCATATTAATAATCAAATTAATAAGAACCATATGATCATCTCAATAGATGCAGAAAAAGCATTTGACAAAATCCAACATCCATTCCTACTAAAAACTCTTGAGAGTATAGGAATAAATGGATTATTCCTTAGAATAATCAGGAGTATATATTTAAGACCGTCAGTAAGCATAATATGCAATAGAAATAAACTGCAACCTTTCCCAGTAAGATCAGGAGTGAAACAAGGTTGCCCACTATCACCATTACTATTCAATATAGTACTAGAAACGCTAGCCTCGGCAATAAGAGCCGAGAAAGAGATTCAAGGAATTAGAGTAGGAAATGAGGAAATTAAACTATCACTTTTTGCAGATGACATGATGGTATACTTAGAGAACCCCAAAGACTCTGCTAAAAAGCTACTAGAAATAATTCAAAATTTCAGCAAAGTGGCAGGATACAAAATAAATCCACATAAATCCTCGGCATTTTTATATATCACTAACAAAATGCAACAGCAAGAGATACAAAGAGAAATTCCATTCCAAACAAATGTTGAGAGTATAAAATATTTGGGAATCCATCTACCAAAGAAAAGTCAGGAATTATATGAGAAAAATTACAAAACACTTGCCACAAAAATAAAATCAGATTTAAATAATTGGAAAGACATTCAGTGCTCTTGGATAGGCCGAGCGAATATAATAAAGATGACAATACTCCCCAAACTAATCTATTTATTTAGTGCTATACCAATCAGACTCCCAAGAAACTATTTTAATGACCTAGAAAAAATAACAACAAAATTCATATGGAAGAATAAAAGGTCAAGAATTGCAAGGGAACTAATGAAAAAAAACTCAGAGGAAGGTGGTCTAAGTGTACCTGATCTAAAGCTATATTATATAGCAGCAGTCACCAAAACCATTTGGTATTGGCTAAGAAATAGACCGGTAGATCAGTGGAACAGATTAGATACAAAGGACAAAAAAGGGTACATCTATAGCAATCTAATCTTTGACAAACCCAAAGATTCCAACATTAGGGATAAAAATTCATTATTCGGAAAAAACTGTTGGGAAAACTGGAAATTAGTATGGCAGAAATTAGATATGGATCCACACTTAACACCATATACCAAGATAAGATCAAAATGGGTCCATGATTTAGGCATAAAGAGGGAGATAATAAATAGATTAGAGGAACAGAGGATAATCTACCTCTCAGACTTGTGGAGGAGGAAGGAATTTATGACCAGAGGAGAACTAGAGATCATTATTGATCACAAAATAGAAGATTTTGATTACATCAAACTAAAAAGTTTCTGTACAAATAATACTAATGCAAACAAGATTAGAAGGGAAGTAACAAATTGGGAAAATATTTTTAAAAACAAAGGTTCTGACAAAGGTCTCATTTCCAAAATATATAGAGAACTGACCATAATTTATAAGAAACCAAACCATTCTCCAATTGATAAATGGTCAAAGGATATGAACAGACAATTCTCAGAGGAAGAAATTGAAACTATATCCACTCACATGAAAGAGTGTTCCAAATCACTACTGATCAGAGAAATGCAAATTAAGACCACTCTGAGATACCACTACACACCTGTCAGATTGGCTAAGATGACAGGAACAAATAATGACAAATGTTGGAGGGGATGTGGGGAAATTGGGACACTAATACATTGCTGGTGGAGTTGTGAAAGAATCCAGCCATTCTGGAGAGCAATCTGGAATTATGCCCAAAAAGTTATCAAACTGTGCATACCCTTTGACCCAGCAGCGCTACTACTGGGATTATATCCCAAAGAAATACTAAAGAGCGGAAAGAGACATATATGTGCCAAAATGTTTGTGGCAGCTCTTTTTGTTGTAGCTAGAAACTGGAAGATGAATGGATGTCCATCAGTTGGAGAATGGTTGGGTAAATTGTGGTATATGAAAGTTATGGAATATTATTGCTCAGTAAGAAATGACCAGCAGGAGGAATACAGAGAGGGTTGGAGAGACTTAAATCAACTGATGCTGAGTGAAATGAGCAGAACCAGAAGATCACTGTATACTTCAACAACGATACTGTATGAGGATGTATTCTGATGGAAGTGGAAATCTTCAACATAAAGAAGATCCAACTCACTTCCAGTTGATCAATGATGGACAGAGGTAGCTACACCCAGAGAAGAAACACTGGGAGGGGAATGTAAATTGTTAGCACTAATATCTGTCTGCCCAGGTTGCATGTACCTTCGGATTCTAATGTTTATTGTGCAACAAGGAAATGATATTCACACACATGTATTGTACTTAGACTATATTGTAACACATGTAAAATGTATGGTATTGCCTGTCGTCGGGGGGAGGGAATAAGGGAGGGGGGGTAATTTGGAAAAATGAATACAAGGGATAATATTATAAAATATATATATATATAATAAAAAAAAATTAAAAAAAAAAAAAAAAAAAAAAAAAAAAGAATCCTAGTGAGGAGAGTGCTGTGTTTCATTAATCCCATACTACACACAAACATCTTGTCTATATGTACTATCAATAAGTGGAAAAGTTGCTGGTGAGAGATTCACACAATTATTTGAGCTCCAATCACCTGAGGGACTGAGAAGGTTTCAGCTCTCTGCACTCCAGTATCTGCATCTGTAAAATAGGGATTATGCCACTTAAGCATCTCCCTAATTGGACTATTGTGAGAAACAAATGAGATAATGCATTTTAATCACCTTATAAACTCAGGTGATAGTGAGTAGTAATAATAATTTGCATTAATGTTTTCATATTATTGACAAAATATTAAAATGTCAAAAGACAAATTATTATTGTTACTAATAATAGTAGCTTATTATGTTAATGTAAGTTAAAATAGGAAAATCCATTTCAGAAATTCATTTTCACAAATTCAAAATGGGCATGACTAAGCTACAAAATGACAAATTTAATGTGATAAACCTATATTCTAAGGAGGCTAGTTTCTATTATTAACAAGCAATAGAAATAACACAGAGCATGTCTCTCTTACTTTTGATAAAAGATTGATGACTTTTCTATTCCTTGTTTCTCTCCCACCTTGCATTTTCTTATTGAAATTTGCTAAGTCTATATAACAGGAAAGAAGGATGCCAATTCCACTATATTTTTCAAGGTTTTTTAAGTTCAGGTGTACATGTGGAACTAATGTTTCATTAACAAATAAATTGGTGATTTACATATATTTAATACCTATGTCCCTAAAACCTTTTCAGGGATAAATTTGCATTTCCTTTGAAAAAAGGGATTCTGTCTCCAATTTTTCAATTATGATAAAAATGAACTGAAAACACTTTGAGTACAAAAACTACTCATATTTTAACCTTGAAAACTATTTAACATTTTAGCTAGTTATACTGTAAACAAAACCAAACAACAGGCATGTTAAATATTTTCATCTTATGTTTATGTTGCATTGAAAGTCACCCATCTGTGTGGTTCATAGACCATCATCATCAAGCTTACATAATACTATTAGCTTGATATTCAATAAGATTGCTATATATTGTCAATAACCTTAATTACTTAAAGTTCATCTGATTCATCACTTAAGTTCAGTATGAAAAGTTCTATTATGGATATCAAGATTCTTTCACAAACACTGAATAGTCAGATACTTTCATGGATGTCACTTTAATGAATAACTAAATAAAATTAGAACTAGCTTTTTGACATAACTTGGAGATTTTTCTCCCATAAAAGTAACCAAAATAGCATATATAATTATAGCAATCTTTTAGGAACAAAAAAAGCATTCACAAGTTCAGAAAATGGGTTTCAGACACATGGGGTCCCATCTGCTAGCTGCTCCAATTTTAAAGTGCAAAGCCCAGTGCCTAGTAGAATCAGTGAGCCAAAGCTTTTTTAAAGGTAATGTGTCCAGAGCAAGATTAGGATCAATATCTATATCTATCTATCTATCTATCTATCTATCTATCTATCTATCTATATCTATATCTATCTTTTTATCTCTCTCTCTCTATATATATATGCTAGATAATAGAGAATTAATTGTACGGCTAGATGAATAGCCTTAAGACCTGTGTTTCCAGAGTCACAGATTTTCAAATTTGCAAAAGAATAGCCTCCATAATGTATTTTGTAAGTAATCATCTAGAATTACTTAAAACCCTTCAAATAGGTCTCTTTTCAGTGCATCTCATTGTATTGTTAGACAGTGCTAATTGTTGGAAAGTTTTTCCTGAGAGCAAACATTAACTTTCCTCTTTGCAATGCCCATGATTTCTCATGGTTCTTCTCTCTTGGGCCAAATAAAGCAAATTGGATCCCTCTTGTACATGATGGTTCTTCAGTACTAGAAAACACTTATCATGTCCCTCTGAGTCTTCATCAAGCTAAATATCTCAAATTTCTTCAACAGATGCTTACTGGATATGGATTCAAGAAACTTCACAAATTTTGCAGACTTTCTCATCAGGTTATCAGTATCTTCATTTCAGCATCTAGAACTGAACATAACACTCCTAAAAAAATTTTGTGAAGGACAAAGTACAGAGGGACTACTGTTTTCTTAATCCTTGAAGCTATGCATCTCTCTTTGTGGTGGTAAGGAATTAAAACATGAATAAATTGTGTTATATAAATATGGTGGAATATTATTTTTCTATAAGAAACAAGGAACCAGTAGTTTTCAGGAAAATCTAGAAAGACTTACATGAAATGATGCTGAATAAAGTGAACAAAATCAGGAAAAAATTGTACATATTATTGTAACAGCAACATTGTGCAGATTATGAGCTTTGATAGACTTTGCTTTTCTCAGCAATGCAATGATCTAAGGCAATTCCAAAAAATCATGATGGAAAATGCTATCAACATCCAGAGAAAGAACTATGGAATATGAATGCAAATTGAAGCACAATATTATCAGGTTATTGTTTTTTTTTTTCTTTCTTGTGGTTTTTCCCTTTAATACTAATTCTTCTTTCACACATGATTACTATGGAAATACATCTAATATGTTTGTACATGTATTACCTATGTTTATTTATTAATATGTTTGTACATTGATTACCATTTTAAGGGAGGAGAGAGAAAAGAGAGAGGGAGAAAAATGAAAATGAAAATATTATAAAAGTTAATGTTAAAAACTAATAAATAAATTTTAAAAATAAAATTACATGATACTATAATTTAGCATTGGTAAAGCAATCATTCAGATCTTATAGATTCTTTGATTAACAAAAGTCACATGTTCACACTTGAAAAACAGTAAGTTAATAAACATTTATTAAGCACATAATATATAATAGGTGATGAGCTAACAATGGCATCCTAAAGAATGGCAAAGTATAACCCTTGCTCTCAAAGACTTCAAAGTCAAATGTGGGACATAATATATAAATCAGTGGTCCTCAAACTCTTTAAATAGGGGGCCCATTCACTGTCCCTCAGACTGCTGGAGAACTGGACTATAATAAAAACAAAAACTATGAACTAATTCCTATGCATGCTGCGTATATTTTATTTTGAATGAAGAAACAAAATGGGAAGAAATAAAATATTTAAAATGAAGTAAAGTTGATTTACTTACCAAACTTACCAGTATTTCAATGGGAACTGTGGGCCTGCTTTTGGCTGAGATGGTCAATGTCTGGCTCCATATTTGTTACTGAGAGTCGTAACAAGTGATGCAAGTGTGCATCTGTTAATCTTGATCTGGTTGGAGATTTCAAATGTTTCATTCTAGACAAAGTCTGTTCACAGACATAAGTGCTGTCAAAGATGGTTGTCATTTTAAGTGCATGGTTCCTGAGATGAGGATATGTTTCAGAGGGGAGAGATGCATAGAAATCATGAAGGCTGCTTGACTTGAATGCGTCTTTTAGAGAGTCACAATTCTGCAGTTCAGCGAATTCCATTTGGTAAATTATATCCACATTTTAAAAATTATATCTACATTTTCAATGTCAATAGAAAACGGGTTACAGAAAAGCTGTATGTCCTGTTCATGGAGATGAAGCTCTTTAAATCTAAATTGGAACTCCTTTTGCAATATTTCCAATGAATCCACACATATTTTGTTTGGAAATGCAATCATCAGTTTTTCTGCTAATAGATTTTGAGTTGTGGGGAGATGGCAGAAGTTTTCCTCCTTTACTTGTTTGATGAGTAGGCCTAATTTTACTTCAAATGCTTTGACATGTGATTGCATATCATAGATGAGCTTCCCCTTTCCTTCAAGTTACATATTGAAATTGTTGAGTAGTTCTGTTACATCTGTCAGAAAGGCAAGGTGCCATTTCCATTCTGCATCATTGAGCTCTGGTACTTCTTTGCTTTTTGAAAGCAGAAATGTTGTAATCTGTTGAAGTAAGTCATAGAAACATTTCAAAATTCTCCCTCAACTCAGCCAATGGATTTCTGTGTGATATAGAACATCTTCATACTCAACATTTAGCTCAGACAGAAATTCCTGAAATTGTCTGTAATTTATTGCATTAGCTCTAATGAAGTTAACACAAGATACCACAATTTTCATAACAGAATCCCACTTCAGTGATTTACTACACAGCACTTTTTGGTGGATGAGGCAGTGTATGGCTATTGGATGAGAATGGTTATGTTTGTCCATCTCTTGGTTAATGCAAGCAGTTTACTCCTTTCTTAGACCCCATCATGCTAAGGGCACCTTCAGTTGTCATGCTGGCTAGTTTAGCCCAGTCCAACTCCAAACCATTCATAGTTTGGCAAACCTTTTCATAGATATCTTCTCCTGTAGTTGTTCCTTTGATGCTTTGCAGTGAAGCAAGCTCTTCTATGACTTCAAAATAATCATTCATTCCACAAATAAAAATTAGAAGTTGTGCAGAATCACGAACATTATTGCTTTTGTAGAGTGCCAAGGAAAAATATGAATTTTTTTTTGTGGAGTTTTGCAAATGCTGATGCAGATTGTCTCCCATTTCTTCAATTCTCCGTGTAATTGTAGGTCCTGAAAGACTCGCTGTACGAAATAAATTGGCCTTCTCTGGACACATCTCTTTACTTTACAAGGCCACGGGCCTTCAGTTCTCTGTCTTTTGCATCTCTCTCCCTTCCCTACACCATATACCTCGGCCTGGGAACTCACCTCACCTCGGTATTCCCTCTCACTCTGTCTCCATCACCTCAGCCCAGTGCTGGAAGTGTGGGTTGTTAAAGTGAGTTTAGGTTGAATGTCACTTCCAGTCTGATTTTGCCATAACCTTGTGGGTCATTAAAACATCCTCAGTGGGCGCATCTGGCCCTCGGGCCATAGTTTGAGGACCCTTTATATAAACTATATACAAAATATATGAAAGATAAATTGAAAATAATCAACTGATGGATAGGCACTAGAATTAAGAAAATTAGGAAAGGCTTCTGGTGTAAAATTTTACCTTGACTTGACTTAAAGGAAGCCAGGAAAACTAGGAGGCAGAGATGATGAAGAAGAGCATTAGTGCAGGAGACTGAGTGACTTGTTGAAGAAGAAACAAGGATAACAATATCACTGGTTCATAGAATGCATAGGGGATAAAAGGAGAGCGGAAAAACAGACTGAAATTAGTATGGGGGAGGAATAGTTTAAGAAAGTCCCTGAACATCAAATAGTACATTTTATATTTATTCATAGAGATTATATGAAACCATTGAAGTTTATTTAGTTGGGGTAGGATATTTGGACCTGGAAAATTCTTTTAGAAGGATTAGTTCATTAGAATTCAATTAGTTCATTAGAAAATGAACTTGAGACTTAAGTCAGGAATACCAGCATGCAGATGATTAGATAGATAGATAGATAGATAGATAGATAGATAGATAGATAGATAGATGGATGGATGAGCAGATAGGTAGTCTTTTGAATAGTTCTTGAATCATATATAACTGCTTGTTAGATAGACATAAGTGAATTGAATATTCAAAATATAAATGAACAGATATGTCAGATTTTCCTTTCTGGTCTGGCATAATACTCAGAATTACCACTTTTAGATTTATCAATTTGACTTAAATAATTATGTCTCCAGAAGGCCCTATTAAAATGCAAATATATTATTTATGAAGGCTAACACATTAACTCATTAACATCTATTAACATTTAACTACAGATCAGTTTATAATATCAAAGAACAATCAGCAGAGCCCTAAGGGACTACAACAAAAATGCAGAAGCCAAGTGAGAAGATCTGAAGAGTGGGCATTGTTTATTAAGAGCAACTAAAATTGCATCTTGGTGAAGAACCAAGGAGAGGGAGTATGCTGGAGCCAGCTCAAACCATCTTGTGAGAGTAAATTATTAAATTGTTAAATTTTCAGTGTAAGCATTTATATCTCAGAATTCAACAAGCATCACACATTAAGGCTTAATTTATTTATTTTCTCATGCCTAGACTTTGGAGAGTAATAGAGAAAATGGTAATAGTGCAAATTAAATAGAAGTACATTAATAACTTTTTTTCATTAGAATCTTTTCCCCCAAAGAGTCAGTTATTAAACATTTACCAGCACATTGCTTACTGGATACATTAAAAGTATATTTGTAAGAATATGAAGAAAGTTGATTTTTCTACAAAAGAGGGAAAAGTAATGACAAAAGGATATATTAAAAAAATATACATTAGTGAACCCTAAAACTCAAATGCCTACTTCACATCCTACTGATTAAATTATTTGACTTCCTATCATTTCTAGGATTATAGCAAGATGTTGACAAATGAGTAGAAATTGCAAAGAGGCAAATTTAAGCTTGATTTCCGGATTGATTTCCCAATAGTCAGAGTGATGAGGTTCAGAACAGAGCAGGGAGTTGTGGGAACCCCCTTCTGGTCAGCACACGTCCTTGGTAAATGAACTTATGAACCCGAAAATTTAAATGGACAAAATAAGTTTATTATTAAAGATCTAGCAGAGAAATCCTCTAGCAGAGAAAGTTTCTAGCAGAGAAATCCCAACAGAGAAGTAGATAGGTTCCTGTTAGTGAAATAGGTGAGAGAAATAAAGAGGGTGTAATGCTGAAAAGAGAATGTCTTTTCAGCAGGCAGTGTTGCAGCTATGCCAAGGAGAGAGAGGTTCCTTGGCATGATTAGGTCCTCTGCAAGGGATTGAGCTGAAGTAAGCTTGTTTTATGGACAGCTCTTGGTGGGCATTGGGAGCAGTTTGAGCTGGAATCAGAATAGAGAATCTTGGAATTGAATGAGTGTCTCTGGACCAATTTTCAACTCAATAGAGTTGGATAGATATTAAGGCCAGGCCCTGGAGACCTCAGGATCAGCCAAAGTTAGGATCAATAAAAGTCCTTGGTCTTTAGGGGGTGAAGCAGGCAAACTGCCAGGAGTTTTGCCAAAGATTTTTTCTAGATTCTAGAGCCCAGAATCTCCACCTTTCTCCTGCTGCCAAGTGAATCTCTGGCCTCTGTCACCCCAACTTCTAATCCTTGCCTATGATTATCTTAACTCCAAGCCATGAGCCAGAGCCAAACAGTGAGAAGGGCCATTTTTCCAAACATATGCTAATAGAGTCATTGTGTCATATACAATAGGTAATTACCTTGACCTTAAATGCTCAATTGTCTGATTCAAGTACACCTTTTCATAGTTTCAGCCTTTTACAAATAGAAATCTCAATTTCCAACTCAGGCTAAATAGGAGTGGTCCTGGACTCAACTAGTCCCACCCAGATAACAGAATGAAACCACTTTATCTTGATTCCCTGGGGTAGGTCTCTTAGGAGAGAGCTTCTCTAAGGGAGTTTCCCAAGCTTTCCCCCCAAAGTCCTAGAGAAAGATTGAGAGAGAGTTTCAGGTCTTGCCAAGCATTAACTAAAAAAAAAAAAAAAAAGCTAACTAGTTTCTACTTGTAGTACATTATCCATTCAATCTGAGGCTAGATAATCCCTTGTCAGGTATATGACAGTTGGGATTTCTTTTGAGTTGAAACTAATTCAATTCAAAAAACATTTTAAAGCACCTATTTCATGCTAACTAAACATTCTATGCTATGTGACAGGAAAACAAATAAGAAAAAAATAAGAGCCCCTACTTTCACTGAGTTTAATAAATATAATGCAGAATATTAAAAAAATAATTATGTAATTGTGGTGTAACAGAGAAAGATACGTATATTTAAAAACAGGTATAAATTCTACCCTCACTGCTTGCTCCAAATCATGTGAGGAAAGTCCTAGAGCAATGCTTCTGGCTTTGTTCAGTACAAATTTATGTTCTTAAGATCAAAGTATGCTGATAATTAGCCATACTTAAATAGGACTTTAAGATTTGTAAAATACTTTATACATATTATTTAATTTGATCATAGAATTATAGATTTATAGCTAGAAAAGGCCTTACAGGCCATCTTATATAATACAATGCTAAAACTAAAATACTGACAATTAGAGGGGAGAAAAGTATATAATTATTTTAACTTATTAAGTTCACTTTTTTTCTTAATGCTATACTAAAATTGGGCATTTTTCATTATGGAATTAAATTCTGCCACAGAAAAGTTTTGGAATTTTGGGTTTGATTTGGTTTTATTTTAATTTACATTGTTCCTGGAAATTACAAACTGAGTGAGAAAATAATGAACTCTGAAAAATATCCAATATATTGATAAGCAGAATTGTTCCAGTCTTACAGAAATTCTGAATTAAAATGGTATGATATAGCATGGCCTTGCACTATGATATATGTCACTAAAAGTTGTAAAATCTATACACAAGATAAAGGTAAATATGATTCTGTGACCTAAGAACTTGTCTAACTCCAACCTGATTCTAAATCTATATGTAATTAAGAATTTGTAAAGATGAATTATCCATCAGGATAAACTTAGTTTTAAATGTGATAAAATGGATGTTGCCTAAGTTAAAGAAGTTAAAAATCTCATTGATTCAATGTCAAATTATATACATAAGTGAATTAATTTAAAAATACATATTTTATATTAAAACCATTTCTAAGGTACTTAATACTACGGTACATTAATAAATATAATTATTTTATTTTGTGACAAGTAATTCACATATGAAAATAAGTTGTCGTCTTCTTGCTCTTCTTCCTTGTCCATCTCATCCTCATAGTCCTCTTCCTCTTCTTTCTCCTCCTTCTCTTCCTTTTCAATGTCCTGCTCTGTTCCTCCTCTTCCTTTTTTTCTTTCTCCTACCTCTCCTCCTTCTCCTTTGCCTTCTTTTTCTCCTTCTTCTTCCACCTCTCTTCTTCCCATGAATTCTATGCTTTTTGACGTATACTTATCTCTAAATATACAATCTTTCTCTATTCACCATGAAATTAAACACTACTTTGTAATGAAAAAAATCTATCAAGCAAAAATTATTCATACCTACATGCATGCATTTGATGATATATATAATAGTCTTCTTAAATAGTTCCTTGCCTTCTTCAAAGAGATGTCCTGTTCTAGCTAAAACTTTGCTGCTCATTATGGTTATCAAATTATTATGTTATATTTACAATATCTTTCAAAAAATGTTCTAGACCATGACAATTTAAGATAATGTTTAAAAACATTTTCTACATCTTAATGATTGTTCAAGAACTTAATCATGAAAATACAGGGGAGAGACCTCAAAAGAAATAATCTGTAGAAATGCTTATATCTCAGACAGGGGAAGAAAAATAGGAAAACCCTAAAAGGCAGAGGAGTTATTGTTAAAGAAACAAGAGATGAACCAGGATAGTTCAGTATCTCAAGGTAGGATAAATTTATCATGAATAAGTATAATATTAACAATATTAGCATGGAAAGGGGAAAAAAGATGTGGAGGCAAAGACAAAAATTACCAAATTCTTTGGCCTAGTCTTGATCTTAGTGCAAGAGGCATGAGAGCCATCAGGAGGCTGGTCAAAGGTAGAATGTCTCTCTTCCAGTCCTAATATACCCTATTACTATTATATCATTACAGCATACTATGTATATGTGAACTAGAGAACCATTAAATTACCATACTAAGTACTGAGTGTATATGTGAACTAGAGAACTATTATCTCATCATTTCCGTTGAATTAACACCTTGTTTCAAGTATACCTCTCCAGAGTTCCAGCCCTTTACAGAGACCAATGACCAACTTCAAGACATTGTATTCATTGAAGTGATTTGGATAGCCCTCCTCCTAGTAGCCCTTGTCTTTACCCTTTAGGTTTGCCTATCTGCTCAGGGATAGTCTGACTTCATTCCTCCATCACCAGAAGACTATAATTATTCCTTAAATCTCTTCTTAATCCTCATTGTAACCTCAAGTTATTTGAGCATACCTGTACTATCAGCCCTACACAAGCTACAGTCTCCTACTTTTCCTACTTTGACAAATTGGTGAATGAGAGCAACTCTGTACTCTTTTTTTTGTATATAAGTCCCTTGTCCCCTTATCCTACTGCTAATCATGCTTTATCAGGAACCAACCAGAGTGTTCCTATCATCTCCTACTCTTGCTTTTATTCATTGTCTAGTAAACTATGCTATCTAGGTCCTTTGTATATTTATGTTACAAACATTAAGTTCTCCCTGCAACAAGGTAATCATTTTACCCACCCAATCCTACACCCCTATCAATTCATTATCCCACTATAAACAGCTTGTTTCTGAAACTTTTATCTCCATGGTACTCTCAAAGATTGTTTTCTTTTAGTCAGCAAAAAGTTGTATCTACAGAAGGCTGAATCTTAGGGCTACAGCAAGAGTCACCTCAGAAAAGGTGAGAGAAAAACATCAAGCCATTACCATGGCTGCTTTTTGAAAGAAAGCTAGAGTAACTTTATAATGTTAAAATCAAATAAGTAAACTCTACAATTTATTAGCTTCAAAGTTCTGTATGTTTCCTGTTCCTTTGAAACCTAGGACTATTCAGTACACCTTTGAGATTTGCTACTTTCTCCATACATAATAGAACAAAACTTAATATCATAGTCTGACCCACTTGGGCCTAGAACATCAGAAAGCAAGACAAACATACCATAATTATTTTAAGGCTTATGGCTATTTTTACCCAGTCGTGCTTGAAAGGGATCTGATAATGTGTTTTTCAATCACATGTTGGTCAATGTCATATTTCTTTTCCTAAGGGAAACTTAGCCTTTATTTTTTTCTCTAGCATTTCACATATGATACTTGACTATTTTAGCAGCAATAATGCAGTCTTATATGCTTTTATAGACAATCATGAACAAAATTTACAGCATCTCTAATGTATCCTGAGTTTACCAATAGGATGAATCCTATATTTTATGGGTATGCCCACAATTGTTATTAAATAGCATGAACAAAGAGAAGTCAGATAATGATGTGTCCATAGACTTAGCTGCCCATCTGTTGGTAATCTGTTGATAACCACTTTGATGAATTAGTAAAGATGGTTGTTGAGCTCTGGTATAACCACATGTTTTATATAGCTGGATAGGTTCCTTTGAAGACAAGGCAGATGAAGAGCTAAGGAAGTCTCTGATAAACATTAGGCAGCATGATAGGAAATATCTATAGAGATAAAACATGATGGAATAAAATTAGACTTCTCATTCAAACAAAATTATGTTATTGTCATATATGCCTTTTTTTTTCTTTTAAAATTTTTATTAAATTTTAGTTTTTATATCACTTTTGTTTCCAAACATATTCTTCTCTTTCCCTACTTTTATGTTCAAAAGTAAAAACCAAAAATGAAGTGGGGATGAGGAAGGAGAAAAGAAAACAGATAAACAAAGCTAAGCAACAAATAACTGAATTCTTTGATATATACAATATTACAAATACGTAACCCACCTCTCCAATTAAGTTAAAGAACTGAATTTTCTCATCTCTCTGACATTAACAAGGTTATTAATTATTTGAAACAATAATATTGTTAATTATGATAATAACTAAGGACTGTTTCAGCTTACAATCTATTACTCTTTGACCTTGGAGAGCTAATCAGTTTTCATAGTTGAAATGGAACCTTCCACTGCCAAGTATTTTCTTCTTTGATGCTATGCTTCAGTACAGTGAAACTATCAAAAATTTGTTGATGACAAAAGTTCTATCCAATACCTCCTCTTCCTGTCTGTTTCAGCAGAGAACCAACTCTTCCTCCTGTGCCTCCTGGGCACAAATTACAGCCTCTGCCTGAAGACCAGCCTCAGCAAGTAGTTTTTCATCAAATCACATGCAATATACACTATATACTTCCATCTATAAACTATACAAAACATTTTTATTGAAGTCCCAGTAGTAAATCTTATTATCTGTTATGTCACCAAGGTTTTCTTGTCAGATCTGATTAGAGTATGATTTTTTTAAAACTTGCAATGTTACTGATAAACAGACTGTACTAGGAATAGAAGTTTCACCCTTGATGTTTTTCTGTCATTCATTTGTGCTCAAATTAATTAGAATAATCATCATAATGTAAGGATGTTGTTGTTTTCCTCTTTGCTAAAATAACTGTAAGTTACTTGTTTGTTTTTTGAAGATTAATCTTGTTAAAGTTCAGATAATACAAACTATAAATCCATTTAACAGGGCAGACCTGTTAGAAGTGGAAAACAAAGGAGGGTACAACTGTCAATCCATTTAATTCCTAGATGTCATATTTTACATGACACATGAAATGAATGAGGGTGTCAGTCCCAATCTATAT
Source organism: Sminthopsis crassicaudata (assembly GCF_048593235.1). Taxonomy (NCBI): domain Eukaryota; kingdom Metazoa; phylum Chordata; class Mammalia; order Dasyuromorphia; family Dasyuridae; genus Sminthopsis; species Sminthopsis crassicaudata. The sequence continues at coordinate 95,799,801 of NC_133619.1, forward strand.
ATTAAATATTAATGGAGTTAATTTTTGGTGAAAAAATATCTAATATTTTCTTTCCCCATCCCAATATATAGTTTTGTACATGTCCTGGAATGTGTGCATTTTATTTCTGAGGCCCCTGGTCTCTAGATTTAGTTATTATTCTTGCCATGTATAAATCTGTCACCTTTCACCTATCTATTTATATTAAAAAATGTTCAGATTTGACAAAGGTCCAAATAGTCTAAAAGCCAAATCTTTATAGATTATTAATAGTCTCAAACAAAAATCAACATTTTTCTCCTGATAAAGAGTACAAAATGGTTCCTGTTGCAGCTAGAATAAAATATTATCCTGACATTTAAGTCTTTCAGCCTAGCTCTAATACACCTTTCCAGGCTTATTTCATTAACTTCTCTTAATACAATACTTTCCAATTAAATTATCATATTTTCTCTTCTCAAAAATCAGCATATCTTTGTTTGCCCTCTTTTTTTGTCTTTTTTTTAATGTCTTTGCAGAGACTGTACTTCATGCTTAAGACCCACTATAGTCTCATCTCCATGTTTAAGAAACATTGAAACAAACTTTTCCAAGTTTTAGCTTATGTGCTACTTCTTTTTTAAACAAAATTTTAAAGTAAATTTTTAAAAATTTAGACCTTTCCAAATTACACACACACACAGACACCCACACCCACACATTCTCTTTGTGTTTCTCCCTTTCACTGTCTCTCTATTTCTCTCTTTGTCTCGTTCTTTCTCTTTCTCTCTCTTCTCCTCTCCCTTCCCCTCAAATTATCATTAATAAAATTCTTTGTATACATTTTGTCCCCTTAGACTAATTTAATTTATTTTGAAGATAGGAATTTTTTTCTACATTGTTTTTGAATTAACTAGGTATAACACAATACCTTGTATATAAAAGATACTTACTAAACGCTTGTTGATTTGTATTAAGTTACTTTCTTTGAAAAGAATCAAAAAGTATTAAATGTGGAAAGCATGAAAAAACACAGAAAATGAAGCTGACTTTAACTTAACAAACTGATTATTAATAAGGAATTCATTTGTGAATCAATTTTCTATATGTAGTGAGACCAACAACTATTTAAAAAATTTTCTAAAGACCAAATTAAAGAAAAGATAAAGATTGCAATTCAGCACATTTTGAATTATTTAGAAAAGTTGCTGACATTGAAAACTGTCAAATGAATTATAAACATATTTGCCTTTTGACAATAATTTCTTAGAGAAGTGTAACAGATATGAAGCAATAATAATAATATAGAAGCTATAGGGGTAACAAAGTGCCTTATATCTACAAAAAGTTGAGTGAGAATTATTTCCATCCTCCTGAAGAATATCCATGATGAAAATATAAGTACCATCATAAGTAATTTCCTAGAGTAGTTCACAAAAATATATTTGTAGTCAAAGAATTAATGGAAAGTAATTTAAGCCCAGACCATATCAAAATATAATTGGGAAATGGTTAACACAACAAATAATGTTAATATTATTTTGTGGGTTTTTTTTTAGTCAAAATGTGAATTGACAAGATGTTTTCTTTGACATTCACATCACTGTTCATAGTCTATTGCCAATTGCTTGCATTTAAGAAATGTAAAATATCAAGGAAATGAGTATTTGGATAAAAAGGTGAGTTGGAAATAAAACAAAAGAGAGTGATAATGGATTGCCACTATAAAAATGCTGCACACATACCTGCAAAATTCAAATGCCTAATGATTTAGTAGGGGCTGAATATAAGCTTAGGGTCTATTTAGTACCATTGGAAATTTTTTAATGAAGTCACTCAAAGGGCAATGTAAAGTTGAATGATGAAAATCTTTTAGCAATAAGTGCAGAAAAAAAAATCACAATTCATCTTTACTTTTTTATCTTGTGTTACTCTTGTCATCTGGGCTATTTGAACTAATATTCACCTTGATAAAATCACAAATTTGTTGAAATTGGAGAAAATGACATTTGAATAAACTGTATGGTGCAGTGGGAAGAATTCTGACTTTGAGATCATTCATTTTCACACCCTAACTGACATTTTTACCATGTATTATTGATCAAGTATCTTAGCTCATTTGGTCTCAGTTTCCTCTACTGGAAAATAAGTTAGATTACATGACTTCCAACATTTCTTCCAACTTTAAGCTATGACTTTATATTGCAGAGATCACCAATGAAGATATTCCAAGTGATATATTAAATCACATTTAAATAGATTAGGTCAGAATCAAAGTTCATTTTTTCAAAACAAGAACTTTCAGAGAATTAGAACTTATTCTTCTACTAAAAGCAATACTACCAAAAGGGGAAAAAATACAAGAATTGTTTTATTTGAATAATTATGGGGAAAGAAAAGATACTAGTGTTCTTCCTTTTCACCTTTAGTAATAAATAACAATACAGTGAAGATATTAAAAGCCCTAATTAACAGATTACACCAAAAGGGTCATAAGCATCATACACATCTTCAACGGTTCCTTATTTTGAAAAGTTGTCAAATACACAGAGCTGTACTATATAATTTTTGCTATATATGTCCTAGGTCAGTAGTTACTGATTTCTGGTGATGAGAAATTCTAAGTGTGTGCCTCCACTATAATTTACAAAGGCATCTGTATGCTGGACATTCCCAGAGATTTGATTTTAGTGTCTTCCATTTCTGTTACATCATATATTGGGGGGGGGGCGCTTTGGAGCTCAATGAGCCATGATCCCACATAGAGGCAGATGACTATAAATACCCTCATTCCTCACAATGTGATTGCAAAGGAGAGGCCAACATTGTACATATAAAATCTGTTTCTTGCAGATTCTACAGATCTCTCCTTTATGCTTCCCTCTTAACCTCCATTTTGGTATAGACTTTCCAGGAGAAGGATTATGATTTAGAAATGTAGAATGAGAAAAATCACTCCAAGAAAAAAAAATAAAAAGGAATAAAAGGTGCAAAGGAAATCAAGAGAGGAGGGCTTGGGACAGAGATAATTAAAAGACTTTAAAATTGCACATATCAATGGTAATTCAGGACTAGACACTATACTTCTTTCAGCTAGTTCTATTTTCTAGCCTCAATTATTGTCTTCTCAAAATTCATTTCACTTACTCCCATTACCATTTTCTCTCCATTGGATTTCTGACTTGATACAAGAAACACTAATCTTTAACTTATTCCTAATTTATTCCTAAATATCCAGAAAGTGAGTGCTAGAAGGATCACTCCCATTCCTACATGCTCAGCAACCTACTGCCTCCTCTCTCTTCTTCCATTTTCTGGTCTATATTGACACTTTACAATGCAGATTTTTCTAAGGGAGTAGTATTCATCTATGATTACCTAACAGCTATGTTTACTGAGGGCAGATTCATTCCTTTTTACAGGATAAAGGGGATAAGGGAAATAGGTTAATAAAAATAATTAAAAAAATAAGTTAATTAAAAAAAGAAAACTCCCTTCCTCCAAAATACTTCAAACCTATAATATTGATTTTCTATTTGAATTTTCTTTGTAAAACTAAATAAAAAGAATGCTAAGAGTAATTATTTCAATTAATTTGGTCTGATATGCACTCTAAAGTTAAATAAACAATATTCACAAGAAAAATGCATGTTTACTACTTAAACTTATTTTAAAAAGTAAATTCCAAAGTTATTTCTAAAATGCAAATAAAAAAGAAAAGAAACTTTTGTTCAAGTATTTAGAAAAATCAAAGAAAAGAGTCTTAGTATAGAATTGCTAGAGGCAGATGACCACCAAAATGGTATCCTAGTAGCATGTGGACAGCCAATTACAAAATCAAACCAAAATTATATTTTCAGGTACTACTTCTAGGGACTCATGATAATGCAATAGTGTTAGCAAAATTTTCCCCAAAGAACTGTACCTTATCTCTTTCAGTTTTTTTTTTTTTTTAAAGCCACATAACCATTCTTTTCTAAAAATAAATGCCAATATACAAAAATAATTTTTGAAAAGGGAGAATATACATTAGCCTGACACTTCAAAATTTGTATTAATGAATGAAAAAAAAATCAATAAAGTACTGACTCTTATAGATGTTATACAAAGTATTAGAAAAATAAATAGAAAAATTAAAATGGTCCCTGTCTTCAAGAAACTTACATTCCAATAGGAAGATTATACATAGATAGGAACAGTAGTGAAGATATGGCACTTTTGCCAGGAAATCAACAGGGATATGAGTGGAATGAAGTGATTGATATTATCTTGCCAATATTAATTTTATCACTATTCCCATTGTAAAAGATGCAAAGCACATAATGTGTGTGTATGTATACATACCAATTTTCCAAGGCAAGAATATGGTTATGGAATGGTAGGAATGAGTTGGCATAATTATGGTGAATTTCTAAACAAATAAATAGCATAGAAACCAACAGACAGAGACAGAGACAGAACAGGAGGGAGAGAAGGAGGGAAGATAAAGAGACAGAGACAGAGACATTGAGAGAAGTAGAGACAGAAAAACATAGAGAGAAAGACAGAGATGGAGACAAAAAGATAGGGCAAAAGAGAGAACAAGACACAGAGACAGAGACAAAGAAACAAAGATGGAAAGACAGAGACAGAAACACAGACACAGAGACAGAAACACAGAGACAGCAGCAAGACAGAAAGTGAGAGAGAAATACTATTGACATAAATATTCAAGCACATATAAATTATAGTTATCGAAAAAATTACCTAAATTGTTTTTCATAAAAAGGGACTGATGATTATATTCATGAGATCTTAAAATTGAATGCTTTCAAAAGAAGATGGTGATGCACTTTTTCTGGAGTTCAATACCTGCATTATTTCTAGGACCATTGATCCTTCTGTATCCACATCATTTACCAATGTGCACAAGCCTTACCATCATAAATAGCCTTGTCCCCTGGATGACAAGAAAGCTTTTGCACAGATTAATTGCCAAGAAGGATTTATATAGCTACTTTTTAATAGAAACAAGTCAAATTGGTGGCAGCAATAAAATTCAAGTATCAACTATATGATGTGATTAGAATTGGACAAGGGGCAGATGGACATTTAATTTTTCTTATGGTTTGATTTGAATAGATTCTAAGTAAAGGGACTCATAGAGAATATAAGGAGAAAATTTTCTTCATAGAAAGCAATATATCTAGTTTTAGTCAGAAAAATAAATGTGATTCTGTAAGTGAACAGCCTAGAGAAATAATTATTTTGCTACCTGTGATTTAATCATTTGTTGACAATAAAAAATTTGGGAGGAAAACTTACACTAAATGCCCTCTGATATCTGTCACCAAATCACCTTCTGTTTAAAACTAAAAGGAAAAAAGAAAATAGTGGTACTCATTTTAATCCTTTTGTAAATGAGATTGGCATAAAGCCCCTATTCAATGACAAAAGAATTACATATGTCATTTAGACTTGCTTTACTCTATGAAAGTGACAGAGAGAATAAAAGTAATTATTTGGAAATACAGGCCGTAAACTGACTTTTCTTTCATCAATTCAGAATTCGTTTTAAAAATTGAAATGATCAACTCAATTCTCTATATAATTTTGTTCATAATTTTAATGCTAAATCCATGATGTAATTTTAAAGATGAAATGCTTTACAGAAAATGTATGTAAATCATTTCAAAATATATATTGCATCATTGTCACAAATGGTTTCTGCAAAACTCTTTATTATTGACATTTCCACATGTCATTAGTTACTCAATTAACATTGATTTCAATTAAACACGTATTGAGTGTATAATACATTGAGGATCAGAGACAGCATATTATAGCATATGTCATAGTCAGAAAGACCTAAGTTCTAATTCTCTCATACATACTAACTACATTAATGTGAACAAGTCACTAAATGACTCATACACTTTCTAAGTATAAGGATTGGCAAACTGAATTGATGATGAAAGTTCCATACATTAATGAAATAACAGAAACAATCCAAAATAGGTGAATGCTATAAAACAGTATGCTAGACGCTAAGGGCAAAAAGACCAAAAAGAAAAAAGAAAAAAAAAAAAAAAAAAAAGGAAGAAAGAAATAGCCCCTCTCCTCAAGAAGGTTCTGTTCTACTTGGAAGAATATAACATCATTTTGAGGAAATACAGATCATTAACAATTAGAAGAAACAGGGATATGCTTTATGAAGAAAGTAGCCCCTGAACTGAGCTTTGAAGGATGACCTTTAAGAAGTCTTGAGGAAGGAAAACACCTGGAACAGTCATTAAAGACAGTAACTTGTTCTGCACTTCTCCAGTGAAATAAATAAAGGTCCTCCAATCTGTATATGGTTCATATATCCAATGAAACAAAAATAATATATTTTATCATTGATTTCTCCAGATATAAAATTTGTTATTATAATTAACTGTATGCATGTATATACATGTGTGTTTTTTTCTTTTATACTTTTGTAAATATTAAGTTTGTTTTCTTGTTTATATATATTTTATATTACATATGTTCATATTTTTCTAATACTTATTTTTAGGAAGAACTCTTCAAAAATCTACCTTATATATATATATATAGGTAGACAAATTTAATAGACTGCTTATCTACGTAATGTTAGTCTGAACAATATGTGTTTCTTTCAAACACTTTCTTGTAGTATCAATAGCAAAATCATTTCTTCCACACTACTAAGAATTTTTTTTGGAAAAGACTGACAATGTAGCATCATCAGAAAAAAAAAAAAAAAGGAACATTTGGAGAACCCCACTGTCAATATGGTGCAGGATAGCTTTTATTAGCTATGACTCATCTGGAAGATTTAGGGAAATATGGGGATATTATTGCAGAATAATAAGAAAATAGTATTGGGATCTGTCATACTTCATGAAGTATCTGTGTTGATGGATGTTCCAAAATACTAAAACAACACAATTTGATAGCTAGGCTTATTAATTTTGAAGAAATTAAAAAAGAATTTCTGGATGCTTTTTGACTTGATACAAGAATCATATTTTCTTATAAATGGAAAATTTTGATTATTTTTCAGTAAAGAGATATATTTATTTATTATTATATTTAAATTGTTACAAGATTAACTTCAACTAAATAACAACATTATCTTATTTCCCTATCCATATATAAACTCTCTTTAGGTCACTGTTGGTAGCACGAATTTGATCAAAACAGGTTGCTAATATAGCTACCCATATGTTACCAACAAAATATTTTAAAAGACAAAATATATACACACATATATAGATAGATAGATAGATAGATATACACATAAGCATAGAACTGAAAAAATTCAGTTCCCTCTTCACCCAAACATTTGAATGTGAAGAAGAAAGGAAATTAAAGGGCAATGAAAGATGTCTGCAAGTATTAGGAGAACACAAACAAAATTGCTGAGTAAAATATTAGACTAGTGTTGCTAAGACTCAAAGGGAAAAAATTGAAATAATGGAAAAATTGCAAAACATAAAAGTATTAGTAGTAGCAGCAGCAGTAGCATTTATTTTTCCATCAACTATGTGCCAAATAATATTCCAATTACTCTCATTTGATCTTTACAATAACCCTAGGGAATCGGTGTAATCATCATTCCTACTTTACAATAGAAGAAAATGGAGGAAACAAATGTTAATTTGTTGTGCCACAGTTCCCTTTTATTATTGTGCCTCAGTTTCCCTAAATTGTCCTCTCTCCATTTCTGTAATTGTTCTACCTCAGTTTCCCTGAATTATTCTGCCTCAATCCCCCTGGTTGCCATCCACCACCCCCTCCTCCCCCCCCCCCCCCAGCCATTAGGTCAGATATAACTTAGGGCTGACTACTCTAAGGTTATAAACTGTAAATGTGTGATCTTACAATAAGGGGGATTTCAGACATCGTGCCTCCTAAATCCTCCTAAATTATCAAGAATTTATGGTCATACCCCAACTCTGTCAGAACTGAATTGATGATCCATCCTTGGAAATTCCTGCCATTTACCAATGTTCAAACTCCATTCTCTTGCCTACCCTGATCTATGGAAACATATATAAAAATGAATGGAATCTCACATTCAATACTGTATACTTGGAGATGAGAGTCTGATCCAATCAATTAATTAAGCTTTCCAATAAATGAAATATTATAATTCTATAATCTCTATCTTGCCTCAGTTTCTTCAGCATTACAAATTAATTTATTTAAGATTACACAGCTATTAAGCATTTGAGGCTGGATTTGAACTTATCTTCCTGATTCCAGAATTGTATCTTCATACAAATAGATGTCTAAATGGAAGGAAGATGGCAGCATTCCTATCAAAACTATCTTTTATTGGAATAGGTTTTCCTGCAGGATTAGGGAGAAGGCTGTTGTTCTTTTTTCTAGGACAGCCTCAAGAAAAACTTGGATGACCATGTCTTAAGAATGTTGAGAAGATACGAGATGTTGACTAGATGACTTCTATGGCTCTTTCCAATTCTGAAATTATACAATCTATTGTGTTCTCGTTCTTCCTTGGGAACCAATTGCCACTTTTAAAACCTCCCATCATTTATTTCTTTACAATATTTTTAAATGATAAATTGTTGCTTTCTTACATAAAATCCTTTTATTAATCATTTTTTTCCTTCCTCTCCTGACCTTTTTCTATGAGAATTAATGTAATCTACTTTTGTAATGCACTGATTTTTGAAATTCCTCTTGAAGAGGAACTCAAGGAGTTGGGTATTGTTTAGTAACTTCATTTTTAACCTTGATTTTGCCTTCAATAACCATAATTATATTTCCAAAAATAACAGACAACATCCAACAATAAATAATTGACTTATTTCATTTAGTATACTCATGTCTCTTGCTTGCTTCTATGTCTTTTTCTGTTTCATTTCTGAAGAAAGTAAGACAGCTAACTGAGATTAAATGACTTGCCTAAAGTCATACACAAATTAGTGACAGAAGACAGATTAAAACTCCCAACCTAATACTTTCCAATCTATAGTTCATCAAGACTGAGTTATATCTGTACTCAAAGGGAGGAGGAAAATAATAAAAGATCCCTGAAATAAAAGTGTCTGTCAAATCTTTTCTTAGATCCAAACTGCTGCAATCTAGACAGTAGTTTTAGGTCACTCTTCTCTATCAATCAAAATGAGAATAGTTGATCCTCCCAGAAAATTATTTTTCTGTTTAGAGCCTCCTGAGAAAACCTCTTCCTCATCTTATCAGATAAATTCTTTTCTAGATACCAGGAAAACATATTGTCCCAAGGCATATCCTAATCCAGCAGGATCATTTATCCTTTCCTCTTTTAGTCAAAGACTACCTTTGAATTTTCCCTTGGGTGAGTTTCTGCCCTGGGGCACCTGAATCAGAGAAACTATATAACAAGGAAAATTTAGTTTCTCAGTAATCTCTGGCCACCTTCAGGCAAACTGCAAGTTTCTGATTAGCAAACTCTCAGCAATAAACAAAGAGAAAGACTAGAAAAGGAATAAACTGGAGTTAAGCAGAAATGGAAATCCTGCCTTTGTGTGTTCCTCAGCTGGAAGCCACATTTTAAACATTAAATGAGTAAAAAGTAAAAATGTCAAAAATGACTACCTTATCATGACAAGAAGAGATGACCCTCAGATTTTCTGTGAGAAACAATGCATTTATCTGTAAAATCAGGATTTTAAAACTGAAGGAAAAAAATCACACCACAGAATAACAATAAGGAAAAAACATTTTTCAGCAAATTGTTTCTTTCATGATACAAAATAGTATAAGATGTTTAAAAAAGTATTAGAATTCCAAGACAAGGGTTCAAATTATACTTCAGATGATTACTAGATAAATGCATAATGAATAAGAACAAGTTATTTAATCTATTTCTGAGCTACAATTTCTTGATCAGTAAAAAAAAAAAAAGTTCTATTTTCTTCATAGTAAAACACTTTGTAAAGGTTAAAATAACATGCAAACATGTCTTTATCACTACTGCTACCACTACTATCATCACTCCTATCATCAATAATGATCTATCAATAAGATCCTGAGTGTTACAATAGGCATTGACAGAGAAAGCCTAAAGTACTGTTAAGATTATAACCCTCCCTGAGACAAACAGGGAAACTCATGGGACCAGCTCAATATTTCAGTCCCATCCCTAGTGAAGATTTTTGGAAGATGCACATTACTGTATCTAAGAGCTATGTTATCAAACCCCACAAAGTTAAATTTCCCCTATAATTTCTACCTGTGCCCTAAATCATCTTGTTTAATCTTTTTTGGGGTTAGTCCCAATGGTGTAATCCCCTTCTCTTGCTAATCTCTTTTGGGTTGCTCTGCTAAATTCCTCTATGGATTTAGACTGAAGTCAATAGCATACTCCTACCTCATGGAATATTTCCTTTCTCCTGGCTAATTGTGGAAAGATCAGAGAACTTGTCTTTTCCCTGTTAATTGTTAAAATCCTTTTCCTTGCTAACTATATGCTTTCCCAAATCTATTTCATATTTATCACTCATGATGTCTATTTTACATCTTTATTTTGTCCATAACTTCTTCTTGTAAGTAAAAGTACCTTTTGACAAAGAGAACTATGTTGTGGATTCTTCATTCATGCCTTGCACCTTATGCCTCATATTTCAAACCTAGGAATTGTTACTCAAATCCCATCATTTGGTGCTGAATCCCATTACCATTACTATTACTACTCTTGCACTACTGATTGGTTGCTGTCCTCTACACTTGAAGAGGACCAAAATAACATTATTATGTTAGAGTCAAGTTACCGTTTGTGTTGCTATACCTGATCAGACCAATAGGACCTCAGAATGTTTTGCCACTAGTCAGGTAGTTTCTCTATCTTTGTGCATCTCACTTTTTTCTGAATTAATTTAATTCTGCTTTGCTTATAGAGCACATGAAATTCTCTGATGAGGCATGCCAATGACATACAATCAATTCTAAATTTCTTAAGAGAGGCCTTGAGAGTATCCTTGTATGGATTTTTCTGACAATCTTTTGAATGCTTGTCTATATGACTTCACCATAAAATAGTATTTTTGGCAAGCATACATTGGTATTTGAACAATATGGCCAGCCCAACAGAGGTATGCTCTCTGCAGTATAATCTGAATGCTTGGCAATTTAGTTCAAGAAAAGTCCTCAGTTATCTTATTCTGCCAGATGTTCTTCAAAATCTTCCTATGACAATTCAAACTTTTACTGCTACTACCAGATAGATAACTCACCAACATACATAGTTCTTTAAGGTTTGTGAATAAACTTATGTATATTATCTCAATTCATTCTCACAAGAACTCTATAAGGTAGGTTCTACTCTTTTCCCATCTTATAGTTGTGAAAATATGGTAGAGATTAAATGAGTTGCTCAGGATTGCTACTCTAGGAAGAACCTGAGGCCAAATGTGAACTCAAATTTTCCTAATTCAAAATTCACTGCTCTATTTTATCCCTTCCTACTCTTGGAATTGCTGTGATCTACTCTTTTTTTTCAGGCAGTAATAAAGGATGGATTTAATGTAAAGAAAACTACAAATCATATTAATAAATAAATTATCAAAAGTCACATAATTAACTCATTAGATGCAGAAAGAGCTTTTTGACAAAATGCAACATCCATTTTTATTAAAAATCAAAGAAAATGCAGGAATACATTGTATTTTACCTAAAATGTATTTCTATAACAAAAAAGCTTCTTTTATATATAATGGATACAAAATAGAAGCCTTTTCAATCAAGCAGGGTAGAAATGCTATCTATAGCAATGAGATAAAAAGAAATTGAAAAAAGATGCAAAGAAGAAACAAACTTAAATATCCTCCCCCAAAATGATATGATAAAGTACTTAAAAATCCCTAAAGAGACTTGTAAAACTAATTGAAACAATAAGTTTAGCAAAAGTATAGAACAGGGGTCCTCAAACTATGGCCCGTGGGCCAGATGAGGCCCCCTGAGGACGTTTATGCATCCTGCCGGGTTATGGCAAAATCAGACCAGAAGTCATATTGGACCTAAACTTGTGTTAGTAACGCACACTTCCAGCACTGGGTTGAAGCAACAGAGACAGAGTGTGAAGCAATACTGAGGTGAGGTGAGTTCCCACGCTGGGGTGCATGATGTGGGGAAGGGAGAGAGATGCAGAAGACAGAAAACGAAAGCCCCAGCCTTGTAAAGTAACAGAAACCACCACAACAATGTGAGGGATGTACAGTGCATGTTGCTCATGTCACGGCCACTGCAGGAGGAATATTTGGTCTGTGTCTGGTGCGTGGGTATAGTAACAGTTAGTACTACAAGTCCCAGCTTGACTTTATCATTGTCATTATGCTATAATGACAATGTAAGGGCTTCCTCTCTAATGCATGTTGCAATACTGACTGCTATTGCCATCCAGAGAGAGGCTCCTGGTACCAGGCCGTGGCCCTGTATCCATAGTGACCTCCTATCTGGCTGTTGTGGTATCAATTTTATCATTGTGTGTATGTTCTGTGTTTCATAAAGAGATGGAATATTGCTAACATATGTCATCACCTTATAATCACTGGGGGTCTGAACTTAGTGCCCCCCCACTTATCCTGAGTATCCTGAGTATCCAGAGCTGGTGTAATGCTTCATCCCCCTCCAGATTCTTAAGGTCCCCATACACTTGTGCAGTTTCAAGTCACATGATGAGCTCCCCCGGAAGCCCCAATGTAAGATTTGTCACTGAAGCTCATTTTGCACATACAATATATCATGCAGTTATATACATATATGCACAGTCTTGCCTGCAATTATAAGTTATGAGTGCAGCATGTACGATCATGTAGTTCTGGATCATGAGAATTGATCCCAGGATTCAGAGGAAGCCAGGCCATTTGGGAGGGCCACCTGAGTGGTGATTTGTGTGTAGTGAAGGTCTGAAGCGGGAGAGTGTGGGAAATAGAGGCATCACAGCACAAAAGCAGCTTGGAGGAAGTTGGGCATTGCAGTCTGTATGTCTCTGTGTGGGCAAAGTTATTGCTGGTATATTGTTTTTGTAGTGCTGTATATATATATATATATATATATATATATATATATACATACATACATACATATATACATACATACATACATATATATACATATATACATATATACATATATATATATATTGGTATTTTACTAATAGCAATTTGGAATCCTTTAGAAATAATGATGTCAAGAAAAATAAAAATTGATTTGGAGTGTAAGATATTCAAAGAACAGTGGACTTATGATTACTTTTTCATGCAGTACAAGGAAAGAGCTATATGTCTCATATGCCAGAATATGTTCTGTGTTCAAAGAATATAATTTGAGTCGACACTATGAAACTCAACATAAAGATAAATATGATTGGTTGGAGAAGTGAGAAAAGATAAAATATTAAAACTGAAAAATACATTGACAACTCAGCAAAATATTTTTGTTAAACAGAAGCAGCTAAATATTTCATCACTGTGAGCAAGTTTTCAAGTTGCCAAGCTAATAGCACGCACTGGCAGACCATTTGTGGAGGGAGAATTTGTTAAAGATTGCCTTCTTTCTGTTGCCAAAGAGATGTGTTCAGAGAAGGCCGATTTATTTAGTACAGTGAGTCTTTCAGGATCTACAATTACATGGAGGATTGAAGAAATGGGAGACATCTGCATCAGCATTTGCAAAACTCCACAAAAAAAAAAAAAAATTCATATTTTTCCTTGGCACTCTATGAAAGCAATAATGTTCGTGATTCTGCACAACTTCTAATTTTTATTTGTGGGACAAATGATTATTCTGAAGTCATAGAAGAGCTTGCTGCACTGCAAAGCATCAAAGGAACAACTACAGGAGAAGATATCTATGAAAAGATTTGCCAAATTATGAATGGTTTGGAGTTGGACTGGGCTAAACTAGCCAGCATGACAACTGAAGGTGCCCCTAGCATGATGGGGTCTAAGAAAGGAGTAAACTGCTTGCATTAACTAAGAGATGAACAAACATAACCATTCTCATCCAATAGCCATACACTGCCTCATCCACCAAAAAGTGCTGTGTAGTAAATCACTGAAGTGAGATTCTGTTATGAAAATTGTGGTATCTTGTGTTAACTTCATTAGAGCTAATGCAATAAATCACAGACAATTCCAGGAATTTTTGTCTGAGCTAAATGTTGAGTATGAAGATGTTCTATATCACACAGAAGTCCATTGGCTGAGTCGAGGGAGAGTTTTGAAACGTTTCTATGATTTACTTCCATAGATTATAACTTTTCTGCTTTCAAAAAGCAAAGAAGTACCAGAGCTCAATGATATAGAATGGAAATGGCACCTTGCCTTTCTGACAGATGTAACAGAACTACTCAACAATTTCAATATGTAACTTCAAGGAAAGGGGAAGCTCATCTATGATATTCAATCACATGTCAAAGCATTTGAAGTAAAATTAGGCCTACTCATCAAACAAGTAAAGGAGGAAAATTTCTGCCATCTCCCCACAACTCAGAATCTGTTAGCAGAAAAACTGATGATTACATTCCCAAACAAAATATGTGTGGATTCATTGGAAAAATTGCAAAAGGAATTCCAAGTTAGATTTGAAGAGCTTCATCTCCATGAACAGGACATACAGCTTTCCCGTAACCCGTTTTCTATTGACATTGAAAATGTGGATACAATTTACCAAATGGAACTGGCTGAACTGCAGAATTGTGACTCTCTGAAAAACGCATTCTAGTCAAGCAGCCTTCATGATTTCTATGCATCTCTCCCCTCTGAGACACATCCTCATCTCAGGAACCATGCACTCAAAATGGCAACCATCTTTGGCAGCACTTATGTCTGTGAACAGACTTTTTCTAGAATGAAACATTTGAAATCTCCAACCAGATCAAGACTAATGGATGCACATTTGCATCACTTGTTAAGACTAGCAGTGACAAATATGGAACCAGGCATTGACCATCTCATTAGCCAAAAGCAGGCCCATAGTTTCCATTGAAATACTGGTAAGTTTGATAAATTAAATCAACTTTACTTAATTTTAAATATTTTATTTCTTCCCATTTTGTTTCTTCACTTCAAAATAAGATATATGCAGCATGCATAGGAATTTGTTCATAGTTTTTGTTTTTACTACAGTCTGGTCCTCCAACAGTCTGAGGGACAGTGAACTGGACCCTATTTTAAAAGTTTGAGGACCACTGGTACAGAATATAAAGTAAATCTGCACAAGTCATCAGCATTTTCTCTCATACCAATATAACCCAGTAGAAAGAAAGAGAAACAAAATTTCATTTAAAATAACCACACACATATTAAATACTTGGGAGGCTATGTAGTAAGATAAATCAATACAAACTGTATATATCATAAATACAACTGAAAACCACTCTTCACAAAAATTTTTAAAAGTGATCCAAGTAACAAGAAAAAAGTTATCCTGGGTAGGGCAAATTTAAAAATAAATATTAATAATATCTAATTCATTAAATCAGTGTTGTACCAATCAAAATACTTTATAAAAGTAGAAAAAAATCAGAAAAGGTAAAGAAACTAATAGGAAATAATGATTTGAATTAACAAGAGTTTTTGCTCTACTAGAAATGGTCTAATGATATGAACAGGTAGTTGTAGAGGGAATTAACAATGGCAATTTGTACACATGGGAGATATTCCAAATCAGTACTAGTTAGATAAATGCAAAATAAAGCAATTTTGAGATTCTACTTCATATTCATGAAGGTGATAAAATGATTAAAATAAGGAAATGGTAAATATTAGAGGGATTGTAAGAAAACAGATAAATTGATACACTGATAATAAATCTGTGAATGGAACCAAACATTTGGAAAATATAGAATTACTTACAAAAAAAAGTACTAATTCATTGTATAGGCTGTTATCCATCTATACTACTGCTAGGCCTAAACTCAAAAAAATTCAGGGAAATAGGATGGAAAATCCTATATGTAAAAAAAAAAAAAAAAAAAAAAAAAAAAAAAAAAAAAAAAAAACTGTTCACAATATTTCTTTTAATATTAGCAAAAAGATGGAATTTAAAGAAATGCGCATCAATAAAGGAATGGCTGTTTAAATTGTGATTTAGACATGCTGTAAAAAAATGAAGAAATAGGTGATTTCAAAGAACATGGAAAGATTTAATTGAAGTGATACAGAATGGAATAAGAAAAGGCCAGAACAATTTAATCATCTCAAAAATATAAGAACAAATAATATTGAAGTCTTTCATGAGTTCATGAAGAATAAAACAAGAAACAAGTAGCATTTTACATAATAACCAACAATATTATTAAAAACAATTTTGATAGATATAAAATCAATGTCCAATACATTGACCATTTATGATTCTAGAGGATAAGTGATGAAACATATTATCTACATCCTGTCACTTAAGTGATAGAATTAGGAAATCATATACATATACATGGCCTGATAGGTAGCTTAGTGGAAAGGATGTTGAGTCTAAAGTCAGGAAAAGTAATCTTCCTGAGTTCGAACACTTATTAGTTGTTTGAACTTAGGAAAGTCATTTAACTCTATTTGCCTCATTGTCTTCATCTGTAAAATGAACTAGAACAAAAAATGGCAAATGACTTCAGTATCTTTGTCAAGAAAATCCCTATGGGATCATGAAGTTAGATATGACTGAAATAACTCCACAACAAAGACAACAATAACAAAATACACACACATACATACACAAGGACACACAGCAGAAATACATATTTGTAAATACATATTATTATTAATAATGTATTATGGCACTTAAAAAGCTTTAAAGATAATTTCTGGGTAATCATTTCATTAGCGAAGGTAGCTTTTTATTAATAAAAATGATAATTTGGCTGTCTCTCTTTGACCATATACCCACACTTTCCTCTGTCCCTTCAGAATCACATATACTCATTGTGTCTGCCTTCTGGCTATCCAAGAAATCTACTGTAGCACATATCCTGCTCTGCCTTCCTCCAATACATTCTGTTCTCCAATTGATTCTCCATCTGTAAAATTAAGGAAAGCAAATTTGCTGCTTCCATAACAACAGTTCAATTCCTGAATAAATCCTATTTTGTCAGCCAGATAATAAGCATTTATCATGTGACAGAATGTGTCATGTGTAAGTGCTGGAAAAGGAATACCTGAAGGTTAAAAACTAAACAACACATAAACAAAATAGTCTCTGCTCTTAAGGAAAGCATAGAAATAATTATATTAATTTAGAAAGAAATAATTTGAGATACCTAAAATGGGGAAGGGACTTTTATTAAGGGGGATGATGAAACATTTCACTTAGAAAATTGGATTTTAGCTACTACTTGACAGAATCAGGGAAGACAAAAGATAGTGATGAGGAAAAAGAGAATTCCAGGAAGTGGGACAGCCAATAAAAATGTCCAGAACTGGGAGATGTAGTAAGTGAAACAAAGAATACCATGGAGGCCAGTGTCACTATCTTATATGTGAATACAAAAATAATTTATCTACAACCATAAATTTATAAAAGGCAGATGAAGAAATAGATAACTGAGGATGAATGTAATATAATCCTGTAACAACAGTGGACAGAAGCAGAATTTAGAGTGAGTCAAGACTAGTGATTAATGCTAATCACAATGCTAGACAAATAGGCGATATTTTGTTTGGTTTTGATATTGCTTTGGTTTGGGTTTGGGTTTTTGGTATGTTGGAGACAAAAAAGGGAAAAAGGGATAAAAAGAAGAGTGATAGGATGATCTAATGATCAGTTTAAAAAAATCAAAAATTTTCAATCATTTTGCTCCTCTCCCAATGAAAATAAACTTTTCATTGGAAACAAAGAATACAAATGATAAATGATTAAAAGGTAATTAAATCTCAAGATTAGAAAGGAGATAACACTCTTTTTTCACTTTTTTCAATCAGTTCAAGTCATTGGGATCTCATAAAACATATCCCATGGTTTTCAAAGAACTATCAACTATCTTAAATGATTGCTGAGGCATTTAATGACCCTTAAAATAAAGTGAATAATGGTCTGGAGAAGAAAATCCCCATTTTTCTTTAAAGGAACATAATGGAAGTAGCACATAATATGCTCATTAACATGGTTTTGATTCTTAACAAGTTTCAGCAAATTAATATAAAGAATATGATTTGCATAACATATTGAAATGAAATCAACAATCTCCAAAACCTTGTACAGATTCATCAAGTGCCAGGGGTTCTTATTTTTTTGTGGCTGTAATGGATCCCTTTCTCAATTTGGAGAACCCCATGAGTCCTTTCTTAAGGACTTCTTAAGACTAAAAAAGGAAATCAGATACTATTTCTGGATCCAAGATAGAAGAAGCAATTAATCACTGTTACTCTCCCATTTTACCAAAGACAGGATAATATTATAGCCCAGAAAAAATTGGAAGTTTGGTAGTAGGGGTCTGCCTCACTTGAGTAAACAGGTTGGGAGGTCCACATTCTAACTGCAGTCCAGGACAGGAAGCTATACAGGTAGGTGACAGAAAACCCTGCATCAGGAAGCTAGCAGAAGATTCTGAGCCTCATTGTTGAGGAACAAGCAAATTTGAATACCATGGCCCCAACACATGCTTCAGCATTGCTAGGAAAGTCATTGGACTCCAGCCCAAAGGAACACCATAATGGCCCCAGGTAAATAAGCATCCTTCATTGACCAGACTTCAATATGTTTCAAAAGAGTTCTGGACAAAACAGGAACCCTCCACAAACTAAATCAACAAGTCTTTCAGCACATCCCTCTGCAAATAGGCAGCCTAGCGAGGTCAGACTGCCTTATTCTTCAGTGTAAATCCTGCAAAACGCAAAAATATCCCATCAGATATCAGCAAACACAACACCAGCTCAACATCAGGTGAGCTGCCAGAGAAACATTAATAAAGCACCAGATAAGTAGCACGTATAAATAAATAAATAAATAAATAAAATATGGTCATAACAAATTATTATGTTTCCAAAGAAGACCAAGAAAAAAACCTCAGAAAAGGACAACAATGTCATAACACCAATAAGAAAACCCCAAGAAAAACAGAAAGTGATCTCAAGCCCCCCTCCCCCCCAAAAAAAAAACCTCATGGAAGAGTTCAAAAAAGAAACTTAAAAATCATATAAGGATATAAAGCAAAAACTTGAAAAATAAATAAGAGTGATGCAAAAAACTATTGGAGGGAGGGCAAAGCATCAACCACTAGGAAAACTGCTTAAAAATAGAATTGGCCAGATGGTAAAGGAGATATTCAAATCTGCTTATGAAAACAACTTAAAGAGTATAATCCCCAAATGGAAAAGAAAATACAAAAGCCAACTAAGGAAAAACCACTTCAAAAGGTAAAATTGAATAAGTAGAAGATAATGATTCTGTGAGACATTAAAAATCAAACAAATAAGTTCAAAAGAATGGAAAGATGGAAGAAAATGTAAAATAATGTCATGGGAAAAACAATTGACCTGGAAAATGGATCTAAGAGAGACAAAATCAGAATTATTGGACTACCTAAAAACCATAATCAACAGAAAGACCTGAACAACATCTTTCAAGAAAGTACCAGGGAAAACTTCTTGGTTAACTTGGAATCAGAGGGCAAAACAAGCATTGAAGAATCCACTGATCACCTCAGAAAAGAGATCCTAAAGTAAAAACCCCAAGAAACATTGTAGCAAATTTCAGAACCATCAGAACAAGAGCACAATACTACACGTTGCCAAAAAGAAAAAAATTCAAGTATCAGGGAGTCACAGTCAGGATTCCACAGAATATGGTAGCTTCAACATTAAATAATTGGATCTCTTAAAACATGATATTCGGGAAGACAAAGAAGCTAGAAGTACAACCAAGAATCAGTTAATTAGCAAAATTAAGCATAACACAGCAAAGGAAAAACAAATGTTTATGGTTCAAACAGAAGAATTCCAAGCTTTCATAAGAAGATCAGAAGTAAACCAAATATTTAACCTCAAATATTAAGACCCAAAAGGTAAAAAGGGAGAGTTGACTCTTGCTTGTAGTCCCAAAATTTAAAAGAAAGCAGAAAGCTGGGGAGCAATTTTACAGCAAATATTTCTGACAAATGCTTCATTTCTCAAATATATAGAGAACTGAGTCCAATTTAGAAGAATACAAGCTATCCCCCCAAATGATAAATGGTCAAAGTATAAACTGATAGTTTTCAGATTAATAAATCAAAGCTATCTATAGTTGTATCTATAGACATATCATACAATCATATAGAGCATAAAAGTGCTCTAAAAAGATTTTGATTGGAGAAATGCAAATTAAAATACCTCTAAGGTACCAATTCACATTTATCAGATCTGCTAATGTGACAAAAAAAAAAAAAAAAGAAGTGATAAATGTTGGAGAGAATGTGGGGAAATTGGGACACATAACCTATTGGTGGAGTTGTGAACTGATCCAACTATTCTGGAAACCAATTTGTAATTATGTCCAAAAGACATTCAAATGTTGCATACCATTTTATCCATTATTATCATTATTAGATCCATATTCCAACAGCCCTTTTTAGAGTGACAAAATATTGAAAATTTAGTGGATAGCCATCAATTGGGGAATGGCTGAGCAAGCTGTGATATATAAATGTCATACTATAGTATTTTGCAATAGAAATGAACAGGCAAATTTCAGGGGGGGAAAAAAAAAAACTGGAAAGACTTGCACAAACTGATACAAAGTAAAATGAGAATAACCAGGAAAAAAACAAAAAACAAAAACAAAACAAAACAAAAACAAACAAACAAACAAAAAAAAACATCGTACCGAGTATCAGCAACATTGTGTGATCAACTGTGGACTCAGTTCTCAGCAATACAAAGGTACAAGATAATTATAAAGGAATAACTTAGGATATTCATATCCAGATAAAGAACTGATTGGAATAGGAATGTAGATTAAAGCATATTATTTTCACTTCAATTATTCTCATATTTTTGTTCCTTTTGATCTATTTCTTCTTTCACAACCATGACTAATGTGGAAATATCTTTTACATGATAATACATGCATAAATTATATCAAACTGAATAACATCTTCAGAAAAGAGAAAGGAAGGCAAAGAGGGAAAAAATTGAGCTTTACATGTAATTATGGAAAAATATTATTCAAAAAATAAAAAAGAAACCAATCATATTGAAATATAAAGTTTAAAATAAACACATACACATACATGTAAATACAAGTTAATGGACTGTACTTAACATCAGAAATAGGGGGGAAAAGATGTGTAACAATAAATTTATTTTTGATTAGATTTTCTAACCAGTGAGTAAGGGAGGGAGACATAGTCATTAATATAGATTTCATGAAAGTACTCAATGCAGTTTTATGTGATTTTTGTGTGAGAAATAGGTTAGACAATAATAAAGTTAGGTGAAATTACAATTAAATGATATATCATGTACTAGGTCAAAAGTTCATAATACTGCATGAATCAAATGCCATCACTATAAAAGAGACACAAAAGAAATTGTGATTGAGGAAACGAGAGTGGTATAGATAGTAAACAAGAAAGAAGCTTGTGTGAACTTACGTAAGTATTTACAAATACTAAAGTTCTAAACTTTAAACTATATTTAAAAATTTCCACAATGCAATTCTTACAGAAAATAAAAAGAATTATGAAATACCATCTCACAGATGTGATGTTTCATCAATGAATCATTTTGTTCAGAACTCAGGAAATAATACATTCACAGTAGTCTCTCTATATCTGGTATATTGAGTTCTGTATGTATGAAGGACACTGATAAAATTAAGACAGTACAGAGAAGAGTGACCAAGATGGCACAGAGTTCTGAGATCAGATAAGTAATTATAAATTCTAGAATAGAGAAGAGAAAATTTAGGAATGATATAGTAGCTGAATTTAAACATATAAGGTGATTTTTTTTCTTATCTGATTCTTTTGTTTAGTGTACATGTGTGTTTTTCTGTGTCATGTGTCTGTGTCTCTTACAAAGGGATTAAATGAGGTCTGCTTTACTTTCAAGAACAAAACTACCAAAGAATGTGAGAAAAAAAAAAATCAGTAAAAGTAAGTTAGAATCAGGATGTGAAAATTTTGAATTTGAAGCAGAATTTTTATATATATATTATATATATATATATGTAATATATATATATATATATATATATATATATATATATATATATATATATATATATATATATATATATATATATTCTAGGTTTTATAGGGTGACACAGATGTTAATTGGAGGAAGTTACATAGTCAGACTTAGACTATAGTTAGGGTTCAATGAGAAACAAAATATGAATATTTTAAGTATCTATTTTATTTCTCCATGGAGAAAAATGATCCCTTGAAAGCTTTGTTCCTTCAAAGTGTCAATTATACCAAGGTCAACATTATGCAAAATTCTTTAACAAGAAAAGACATAATCTTGCCTCTCTATATAAGAAATATACAACAATGCATTTTGTTTAATTAAAATTTTCAATATTAAAATAATTCACTTTATCACAATTGATCTTCACAAGAACTCTATGTAACACATAGAATTATGTATTAATCACTCCCCTTTTCTCAATGATTACATATAAGAAAGACAAGTTATTCCTTTTTGAACAAAATCTTACTTGTTCTCATTTATTGTGAAATCTTAATTAAGAATTAAATAGATCTTATTTTCATTCTTATAATAAAGGAAAACAAGAAATATTAGATGTAAAAAATTGGGAAATATTGCATGTCCAATTTACAGGCAGGAAAATGCTAGAAGCACATAAATTTAAAGAAAGCAATTTACAAGAGTAGGTCAGTGACAATAGAATTATCATTTAGAAATGAAATCCATTAATTATCCCACTGGGAGAGGAAGATAGCATTTAGATTAACAGGATGATTACATGATGACCAACATGATAAGGGATATAACTAATGTTATCATTTAAAAAATAATTTCCTCATGCAGTACAAATGCCAAATCTCTATTTTGTTTAATTGTTTGAGGAGATGGCTCAAATTGTAGCAAACAATGAACATGAGGTGATTTTTTTTTTAAATTATTCATTTCCAACTAAAAAAACATAACCTTTAACTTCAAATGCCTCAGTGGTATTTTTCTTAAAATGATATTATCCAATTAGGATAAGATTAAAATTGTCTTGGCAGAGAGTTTCAAAAAAGCTTCCTATAAAAATCAGACTTCTTAGAGATAAGTAGTAAGAAATCAGGTTTTCTTTCTGCTTTTATACCACTCCACATTATCTTAATAGGTCATAACTGAGAAAATGCAATATATTCATGTGCTTGGATATTAGGATCTATCTGTAGAAGTACAAACCTAGGGCTCAGGAATCTTGACTTTGCTACTTCAGGGAGCCTAATTCTCCCCAAGATACCTATTTTTACAGCTACACATCCCACAAATCTATTTGCTATTGTTGTTTCCTAGCAGTTTACAGCCAGGGTATGTAATTCATAGTACTGCATGATCCAAAATGCTATCACCATGGAAGAGACACAAAAGAGATTGGGAATGAAGAATTGAGAATGGTATAGGCACTGATTTTGACTATGTTTTCAAAAACTCCATAGTGTAATTCTTAAAGAAAAAAGAAAGATTGAGTGCCATTCCATATTTAACACCAAAATTAATAAGATTTTTCTCTAGGTTTTCATGATAAATGTATTTATTCAATTAATTCATTCCACAAGCATTTATTAAGTGTTCTTTACCAGATAATATACCGGGCACTGTAGATACAAAAAAAAAAAAAAATGTTTTTGACTTCAATTAATAGATTTATTGTTTGGTTATTTTCAGTCTGACAGGACCTTGGCAAAGGTGTTTGAGTATTTAGCTATTTCTTCCCTAGCTCATTCTATAGATGAGGAAACTAAGATAAGCAGGGATAAGTGACATGCTTATAGTCACAGCTAATAAATGTCTGAGTTAAAATTTGGATTCAGATTTTCTTGATTTCAGGCCTGGTGTTCTATCTACAGTTGCATCTAGCTGCCTCTAATTAACCTTCTACTAGACAACAAACAAATTCACTGAAAACCACTGACACTTTAGAAAGGGTTGATTAATATACTCCACTAACAATGCATGGATTACATATTCTAGGAATAGAAAGTAAAGTCTATGGTATTCACAAGAAAACAGTTGAAGCAGCTGCTTTGATTTGTAGATAAGGTCACCAGCTGTTTCAGGTCAATGTTGCCATCTTGCAGCAATCACGATATAATGTGTGAAAGCTATCTTTAATTTGCAATCTCTTTTAAATATATTTTCTCCAATAATGATTCTTTTCAACAATATAAGTTTCACCCTTTCTTTCTCATAGTCTGAAATCAGCAATCTTGTTTGTAATTGCATACAATGAATTTGAAATGCTAAAATTCCCCAAGGAAATAACGAATCTAAAATGTTTAGAAACCCCCAATTTGTAAGAAATGCTTACTCGGGCTATCAGTAGCAACAGAGGTTATTCCCTTGCAAAGAAAACTGGATGTGAGTATGGTTTTTGGGGGAAGCATAGTTAAGTCATTTTTATACAGGCAACAGCAAAGTAGTAATTTTCGAAATGTTCTTGAATTAAAGCTTTCTTTAAAGACATAGAGGATATTTATAAATGTTTTCCATGGTACCTTTCCTCTGTGATGATGATTCCAAAGCTTTCTCAAATTACTTTATAAATAACCTAACTGAATGAACAATGTTATAACTGTCCAAAGAACTGGTATAGAAATATTGTGAACTGTGTTCTGCAATATTATATTTATCTCTGATGTTGTATAAAAAATAATTTTATATCTAAGTCTGCAGGTAAATGAACCAATATATTGATTAATCCTTCCGATGGCATAGCTATATTATCAAGTGGAATTGATAGTATGTAAAAATATTCTACCTATAGGTTATGTAGGAGTGGAAACTTTCCTTGATAGTATTTCAAACTATCCACCCCACTAGAGCACACTAAAAAAGTAAGCATGTAATTTAGGAAGCCATGAAATTCAATAATCAGTTACTTAGTCATACAATGAATAAAATTACTATAGTGTGCTTCAATACTAACATTAAGGTTTCTAGAAATTTATGTTTGCTATACTTTTCCACCTCTTTAAGAGCATTATTTGCCTGGCAATTTCTAAAGTTAAATGAGAAGTAAGCATGCTGGATTACATTTAGGAAACCTAATGACTCCAGCTTCTGAAATAAGAACTATTTGACAAAAATTTCTGGGAAAATTGGAAATTAGTATGGCAGAAACTAGGCATTGACCCAAACCTAATACTCTATACCAAGACTGATATGGGCTCATGATTTTGACTTAAATAGTGATACCATAAGCAAAGTAGAAAAACAAAGGATAGTCTATCTCTGAGAACTGTGAAGAAGGAAGAAATTTGTGGTAAGAGAAGAATTAGATTATATTATGTAATGGAAAATGGATAATTTTTATTATATTAAGTTTAAAAGTTATATGTAAACAAAACAAACCAATGCAAATAAGATTAGAAAGAAAGCAGTAAACTGGGGGTGTGTGGGGGGGGAATGTATATCCAAGGGCTCTGATAAAGGCCTCATATCTAAAATGTATAGAAAATTGACTCAAATTTATAAGAATTCAAGCCATTCTTCAATTGATAAATGGTCAAAGAATATGAATATAAAATTTTCAGATAAAGAAATTGAAAACATTTAGAGTCATATGAAAAAAAATGCTCTAAATCATTATTGGAAAGACAAATGAAAACTAAAACAGCTCTGAGGCATACCTCTCAGATTGGCTAAGATGACAGGGAAAGATAATGACAAATGTTACAGGAGATGTGTGAAAACTGGGACACTAACACATTGTTGGTAGAGTGAACTGATCCAACCATTATAGAAAGCCATATGGAACTATGTCCAAAAGGCTGTCAAACTGTGCATATACTTTGATCCATCAGTATCTCTACTTGGTCTCTATCACAAAGAGATCATACAAAAGGAAAAGAATCCACATATGCAAAAATGTTTGTTGTATTGGTAAGGAACTGGAAACTGAGTGGATGTCCTTTAGTTGGAGAATGACTGAACAAGTTATGGTATATGAATACTATGGAATAGTATTGTTCTATAAAAATTGATCAGCAGGATGATTTTAGAAAGGACCAGAGAGACTTGCATGAACTGATGCTAATTGAAGTGAATAGAAACAAGAGAATATTGTATATAGCAACAAAATTATAGCATGATCAATTCTGATGGACATAGCTCTTTTCAATAGTGAGGTAATTCAGGCCAGTTCTAATGATCTTGCAATGGAGAAAGCCATCTGCACTCAGAGATAGCACTGTGGAAACTTAAGTGTGAATCATAATAAGAGTATTTTTACCTTTGTTTGTTTGTTTGCATTTTGTTTTCTTTCCCATTTTTTTTTCCTTTTTTAATATGAGTTTTCTTGGGCAGCATGATAATTGTGGAAATATATATAAAAGAATTGCACAAAGTTAACATATATTGGATTACTTACCATCTGGGGAGGGGGTAGGAGAAAGGGAGGGAGAAAAAAAAAAATTGGAACGTAAGGTTTTGCAAAGAAGAATGCTGAAAACTATCTATGCAATATGTTTTGAAAATAAAAAAGCTTTAAAAACAATAATAATTCTTTACCAAGTTATTGAGACACTCCTCAGCTTATAGAATCTGTATAGATATTGTTAATTTTGAGGGTCCTATGATTGGTAGTTCAATGATTTTGTCACTCTGCTTTTTAATGATATCATTTTTGCCAAAAGAGTATTTATATAAATCCTCTATAGATTTGAGACTGAAAAAATTATTGCACAAAATTATGAATCAGAAGGAAACTAAATTGAAGATAATCAAAACATGACAAGGTGAGATGAACATAGGAGAACTGTAAAAAACAAAAATATGGCCCTGGAGAATAGGATGTGCAGTGGCAATAGAAGAATTACAGTCATTCCAGAAAAGTAAAAAAATAAATAAATAAAATAAAAACAAAACCTTAATACTATATTTCATGGAAAAGACACAGGAAATTTGCCCTCTTCCCTCTTCATTCCCCAATATTAGAAACAGACACCAAAGATTGGATTGAAAGTATCCACAATATAGGAACAAAAGAAGTCAGAAGAGTAATTAACAAAGAAAATGAAATCACAAGTATGATTTAAAAAAAAAAATTATAAACAGCAAGTATATAACATTTCATACCTTAAAGAACAATCAAATAGAATAAGATAAGATTACTCTGTTCACAGAGAAAATGAACAAATTGATTAGAATGTGATATCTCAATCAAAAAAAAAAAAAAGATTTATTGACATCAATATTAACTTAGCCACAATTATGAATGAAAGGAAAAAATTAAACATTTATCAAAAAGAAAGAAATTCAGATATTTCTTTAAAAGTATTCAGATCTCAGTCCATAGTTCCTTATGTTCATAAACACATGTTTCACTTAGAATTTAAATACTCATGAGAAGGCAGCTTCCTGGAAACTAGAGCAGAGGATCTGTTCATAATCAAATTCCCATCCTCCATTACAAAAAGAAATTAGGGATTTTGGGGGATTAAATCAAGATGGTGGAATAAAACCAGGAAGCTGTTAGAAACTCTGAAACTCAAAGAAGAGATTAATAAAATTGAAACTAAGAAAATTATTGGACTAATAAATAAAACTGAGTTGGTTTTATGAACAAAACAACAAAACAGGTAAAATTGTGGTTAATCTGATTAGGATAAAAAGGGGGGGAAAAGAAAATCATTAGCATCAAAAATGAAAAGGGTGAATTTACTACCCATGACAAAGAAATTAAAGCAATATAGGAGCTATTTTGTCCAACTTTATGCCAGCAACTCTGAAGATCTAACTAAAATCAATGAATATTTACAAAAATATAAATTGGCCAGATTAACAGAAGAGGAAATGAGTTATTTAAATAATCTCATTTTAGAAAAAGAAATTGAACAAACCATTAAGGAATTCCCTAAGGAAAAAAGTCTCCAAGGCCAAATGGATTCAGAAGTGAATTTTACCAAACATTCAAAGAGCAATTAATTCCAATATCAAAATATCAAGGTGGTGTAATAGAGTCCAGGCCTGAAGTCAGGAGGGCCTGAGTTCAAATGTGACCTCAGATATTTAATTCTTCCTAGCTATATAACCTGGGACAAATCACTTAACCCCAATTGCCTCAGGAAAAAAAAAAAAAGAAGAAGAAGAAGAAGAAGAATATAAAAGAGAACTAGACAAAGGAGGTACCTACCAGTGGGGAAGGATTTTGTTTTATATAGTTGAAATCAGACAAAGCAGTAGGTTAAGCAGAAAACTCCAGTTTGTGACTTCTATAAAAGAAAGCATTGGGAAGAGTTTGAGACAGAGGTTTAAAGATTATAACTTTTCAACCTTTCAAATATGGATAAATGTTTTAAACTGCTTATTTATATCTTTGGATATATTTATTACTTGGAGGAATTGTTTGTTTTCGTTAACAATTAAAATTTTTAAAAATTAAACATAGAATGATTGAGGTGGGATAGGTAAATTGAATAACCTGGTTTGTTGTTGTGTTTTAATGAAATGAGCTATCATGATGAGGTAGTGGATTACTGTTCTTTTAGAAGCATTTGAGCATCCTTCAAGGAATGTCTAGATGACAAGTTGTCACTTATATTATGGTAGAAATTGCTTTTGCTTATGGGTTTAACTGGATGGCTATTCCACCAGTTCATCAAACTCTAGTATTCTATGGTAAAACTCAAGAAAGTAAATTCTTTATTAACCCTTCCACTTAATTTGCCAAAAATTGCCTAGAAAAAGTGATAGAGAAAGAGAAAGAGAGAGAATGTGTTCTACACAAGCAATTAAGTTTAAGAAAACTTGTGAATTAAGAAAATATTTTCATCAGATTTTTTTTTTTGTAAAAGTTTGATATCTAAAATATGTGGGAATCTTCCAAATATATATAATATCAAGAAATATTCCTCATAGATAATAGTCAAAAGATGTGAACAAAGGCTCAAAAGAAATCTGAATTATAAATGACCAAATAAAAACATGTTCCAAATTACTGATACTAAAAAAAAAAGATAAAGATAGTGACTTGATGAGTATTTTCATTAGTATAGGGAATTCCTTGATTTGAAAACTACCTATACTAAAGCAATTTGTCAATTTCTTTGCAACCTACATAGAAAGTTGTCAAGCAGAAATTAGTTATTGAAAAACCTATAGTAATCTTGGAAAATACAAAATGAAACATACCTTTATGCATAGAAGTAGGATATCACTTAGAGTGCTATATATAAATTGTTGAATATCTATATAAGACATTTTTCCTTTTCCTATTTTTCTTACCAGGAAGGCTTCAATTGTTTTTGGTGTTTATTGTTGTTGCTTTTTAAAATAAAAATGATAGTGGTATAAAAAAAAGATATCAATGAAATGCATTTTTAATGTGTCATTTGAATGAAAATTCATTTGCAACCTGACCCAGTGGTGCTTTTTTTTTTTTTGGTGACATATTGTAAAATCACTTTTTGTTTTCTAGAAGAACCTTTTAGATCATTTAATCTCTCCCCACTTTTGATAAATTAGAGAATTAAGGCTCAGAATAGGTTAGTTACCTACTCAAATTCATATAAATCATTAAAATGTACAGCCAGAATTGGAACCGACATTCCCTGAAGCTAAACGCCATTGTTGATTCTGCTATACTTCCCTACTTTTTATACCAGCAGTCTCTTCCTTTAGGAAAAGTACAACCATAAGAACATTTATTAATTACTTATTTTATTCAGAGCACCATGGTAAGTAGGTACTTGGTAGAGATACTAAGTTCAAATAATATACTTGATAAGAAATTAAGCTCATTAGAACTTAAATGAGTTTACAATATAGCACAATTCCATATAGTATTAGATAATTAAGAAACAAAGAACTCAGTGAAGCTTGAGGGAGAAAGTTAATATCATTTCAGGATGTCAGAGCAGACTTTCTTTCTTTCTTGTTCTTTCTTTTTAAAAGTAATTATATCTTATTAACAATGATTTTATCATCACAATTTAAAAACAAAACTACAGATACTTTATGTAAGTGGGAGGAAGGAATTAAACAATGAGGGGTCAATTTGAGCATGCACAATAATTTTTCCTTCCTGTTATAAACATATATTTAGGTTTGGTAAGCCTGGATTCAGACATGCATAGTAAAGGCTGTTAAAATACTTCATAGTAACAAGACTCATTAATTTCCTACTGAAACAAAAGCTTAGGAAGCATAGAAAAGTTTTGATCAGATACATTCTAGTTCTTTTCCCTGGCAATGTTCAGGTGAAGACAAAGTGTTGCCAAGGATTTGCACTGGGAAGAGAGACATTAAATTCTACTTCTTTCCCTATTAATGGATATGTTCCTTCTGATGAGGTTCAACACAGGGGAGAGAGTTGTGGGAACCTCTGGTTGGCACAGGTCCTTTGTAAATGAATTTACAAACCCAAAAAGTTAGACTGGCAAAAGAAATTTATTGGCACTGAGAAATCAGCTTTTTCAGGCCGACTTCCTTAGTGGCAAGGTCCCAACAGAGAAGTAAAGGTCTAGCAGAAAAATCCTGATAGAGAGATAAAAAGGAGTAAGGTCCTATTAGGGTAATATATGAGAGAGACAAAAAGAAGTTAATGCTGAAAAGAGAATGTCTTTTCATTGGGCAGAGAGTCCCTCACAAACAGCTATGCCAAGGGAGGTTCCTTGGCCTAGTATGATTCCTGCTTTTGCCCTCTGTAAGAAATTGAACTGAAGGAACCTTATTATATGGATATCTCTTGGGGGAGGGGAGAGAAGGGGAGAGGAGGCTGGAGCAGTTTGAGTTGAAATCAGATGGAGATTTTTGGAATTGAATAGAAAATTTCCAATTGAATGAGTGTCCCAAGACTAATCTCCAACCCAAATGAGATCAAAATCTCAATCTCCACCTCGGGGTAAGTAAGAGTGGTCATGGACACTATTAGTCCCACTCAGATAACTGAATGAAACCACTTTATCTTAATTCCTTGGGGTGGGTCTCTCAGAGGAGAGCTTTTTTGAGGGACTTTCTTAAGCATTCCCCTCGAAGTCCAAGAGAGAGTAAGAGGGAGTTTTGGGGCTCCCATCATCACTTCTCTTTATTTATTTATTTTTTTTTTATCTCTTAATATTCACTTTCTTAAACTTAGTTGAATGTATATTCAGAGACAGATCAGACCATGTCATAAACTTGCAAATTTCAAAAAGTCCATTAATTGAATTAATCAAATGAAGAAAATAATCTTGTAAAGAGCTTGAGAGATTGTGAAATAGCAAAGTGACCTACTTTACCCTTTCTAGAAATGAACCAATCCAATTTAGCAAGGGAGGGAGTCATTGAATCAGTTATAACATCCTCAGAAGTACAATTTGGAGTAAATAAAAGGGCTTCCAAGGCTAAGAAGTACAACTCTTCATCCCTTTTGGGGAGGGAATGTTTTATAGAAACCAAGGGATCAAATGGAATGAAGAAGTGACTGTATATATTCCCAGTTTTGAATTGGGAAGAAGATATTTTGGTCTTTTGCTTGTTATGCCTACTCAGGAAATACACCTTTTAAAAGCTAGCTGTTGTTAATTGATTAAAGAGATATCAAGTGATATCAATAGGTTAAGTGATATGTAAGTATACACCCAATGGTACTATATAA
Source organism: Sminthopsis crassicaudata (assembly GCF_048593235.1). Lineage (NCBI taxonomy): Eukaryota > Metazoa > Chordata > Mammalia > Dasyuromorphia > Dasyuridae > Sminthopsis > Sminthopsis crassicaudata. The sequence goes on from NC_133619.1 coordinate 95,831,487, forward strand.
ATAATAATGCTAGCATAACCCTTCAGGGTTACCCCTAAATTACTTAGGAGATAAACAGTAGCTTTCTTTTGAGGAAATGACTGGAAAGTGAAAATCTTGTTGGGGAAAATGAGACCAAGGAAAACATAAAAGTTAAATGTAAATACAACATTTATATTAAATATTCCTAATACTTTGATTCATCAACCATTGTTCTGAATTCTGCTTTCCATTAAGATAGTCTTCCTTTAGTCTTGTTTTTGTATTCTTTTTTTTTTTCTTTTACATTTTTGTGTAAGAGAGTCTCTCTCTTCCTCTCTTGTCTCTGTCTTCTGTCTGTCTTTTCCTCCCTCCCTCAGTGTCTAACCTTGTATCATTCTCCCTACCTCTTTTACCCTACCCTTTCTGGTACCTCTTTCCCTATTGATAATGAAATGGAGAAATATCTGTATACTCAAAATTCCCCAAATTCTTGAAGAAGAGAAAGCTCTTTGGAAGAGTTGGTATCAGTAGAATTTAGCTAGTGAAAAGAGAAGATAGGGAATTACGGCAAGTATAGGAAACCATATGGAACCAAATGATTAAATTGACCAGAAACTGTCTTGTTTGTCTGGATAAATGAAATAAATGACAAGGAGTAATATAAAATAAAAATTGAAAAGTAGAGTGAGCCTTAAATGCCAAGTCTAGAAAATTGAACTTTACTTGGTAAGTTGCAAACTGTAAATTTGACCATAGTTGGTGACATGAGCAAATCCATATAAAATATCAAGAGATATGAAAAAACAACAAAAACACTTAAAATATGTCCATATAACCTAGGATTATCTGACCCTGCTTTATTTTTTAAACAAAAATATTTTACTCTCCAGATTATTTCTTCATTACAGAACAAAATAAACAGCAAAACAGTTGGGGAAATATGGAGGGCTAAAAAAAAATTCCTAGTCTTCCCTAGAATTGTCTCGACTTAACTTCTGAGAAGCTATTAATGAGAGTCCAGACAAAAGACAAAATCCAGACAAAATGCTAAAGACATTTAACCAATTATAATTAATTACAATAAAAATAAATTTATGGGACCCTATTTTCTTTCTTTTCTTTTGGATTGGGGTTATGTGACTGCTCAGGGTAACAAAACTAAGCATGTAGATTTGCACTCAGATCCTTCTCACTCCAGGGGCAGTTTTCTAACTTCTGTACCACTTAACTGATCCAGTTTTGAACCTCTTTTCAAACAACAACAACAATAATGAGGGTCCTCATGCAAGAGGAATTTTAAAATCTATTCTTATTTTTAGAGTACTTCTGTGGTTTCAGCTACTTAAGAGTTTGAATTAGGGATGGATAAGGATTAGATTACAAGTGATAAAAGAAAGCCCCATAATTTATTACCCACAGGGAATTCTAAAAGACTTTACTTTTTTTTTTAATAGATAGGAACCCCCACACACAAATATTATTATATAATTATGTCTGCTTTGATATGTAAATATTACATAAATTATGTTTGAGCTATATATGTGACAGCAAATAAATGTTTTTCTATAAAACCATTCATTGATAACATATTCAGGCATTTATATGCCTGAAAGTTTGTTGTTGTTGTTGTTGTTGTTATTGTTGTTGTTTTGTTTTTTGTTCTTTCCTCTCAGTGAAGGATGGCTATTTAGAACAAACATATTCACAAATTTCCTCCTTGCTACAACATATTTGTGAAGTTTTGTAACCTCACCTGTCAATACAAAGGAAAGGAAATATGGAGCTTGTTGCCTCCTTGCCAGCCTTATCCCCTACATTTCAGCCATAGACAAGATCTCTTTAAACTCTTAAGGATGAAATTGTTCCATTTTGGAATACAGACTTGAGGACAGATAATTGGCAATTACTCTTGGTATTGTTCATTTATAGAACCTATAAATTTGGAAATAGTACAAAAACAAATATACCTTATAAAATTTCATATAGTAATTTTAGACTAAAATTAAATGTCCATTTAATGTAGGGAAATATAAATTGATTCTCAAAAGAACTAAGAACTAAAAATTATTATTTCCCTTATGTTTATAGATAGTATGTAAGAGAAATGAGAATTTTATTTTATCTAATATTATAAGAATATTATTTTAATAGTCATGAATTACTTTCTTCTCCCATAAGAACAAAAAGCAAACAATCATTTTTTCCACATCACATTAAAAATACATTTCAGTTTAGATTATAATGTGAAATTGTAAGTTAAATTTTTTTTAACTTAACTTAAAATGTAGATAGTACAGATTTATCAGATACCTAGTCTTAGGCATGAAAAAAATAAAAGTAGATGATTGAATTGAGTGTGTGTGTGTGTTTATAGGTATATATATATATATATATATATATATATATATATATATATATATACCTATAAACACACACACACATATATATATGTATGTATACATATGTGTGTGTGTGTGTGTGTGTGTGTGTGTGTGTGTGTGTGTGTGTGTGTGAACTTTTGTTGGCTCTATTCTATCTCCAGGGTTATAAAATTGAAGGACATATAAACGAAGACTGGAAACCCTTAAGTTTAAAGGTTTAACTTCAAAATTCCGAGTCTGACTTGAGAGTATTGAGAGTATTGAAAATCTTGGTACATATAGGCATATTATTTTTCATAAAATTTTGGTATACACACATATATATGCCTCTATAGGATATATCCACACATATACAAATACATATACATAAATATATGCCTCATATGCATGTGTATGTAGGGATCCCTGGGATACTCCAATGAAATGTCATATTGCATGGCCACTGAATGGCTAAGAATTATTCTTTGAGAGCAGTTATTCAACCAATTTGAATCTATTTAATTGCATTGTTGTTAAATGCCATATCCTTCATATGCTCCACAAAAATAGCAAGAGTCATTTTTTCAAATCTTTACTAAAAGCCCTGAGATACTTCACTAAAGACATCAAGTGATACTAAGCTATTAAAAACTACTCTTTGCTTCCATTCATTCATCCAGTAGATCAGACATTTATTAAGTGCCTACCACTGTGCTAAGCATTAGGGATACAAAGAAAAATTTTTAAAAATTGGCTTTACTCTCAAACAATCTCAGAGACTAATAAAGGAGATATGAAAACAATTGTCTACAAACTCTATAGGAGATAATCAACAAAGCAAAAGCATAAGGCATAAAAACTGAGAGATCTAAAAAGCTTTTTCATACAATGTAAGATTTCATTTTGGCCTTGAAAGAAGCCAGGAAGGCCAATATATAAAAAAAGAGAAAGAACAGCATTTCCAAGAATGGGAAAAGCAAGAGAAATACCTGGAGCCCAGACATGTATCATTTTACATAAGGAACAGAAAGGAGACCAGTGTCATTGGACAAAAAAGTTCACATAGGGAGTACTTTAGGAGGAAAACAAATATTGGAAGGCTTTGAATACCAAGCAGAAAATTTTATAATTGATCCTAAAAATGATAGAGATCTACTAGAGGTCTTTGAATAGTATCATTCAAGATTAATTTGAGAGATTAATATAGGATGGACAAGTGAGGAAGGATTTGGAGTAGGGAGATCAACCAGTAGACTATCAAATTAATAAAATAATAATGTGATGGATTTTTTCCTATGTCATGGGAAAGAAGGGAGAAGATACAGGAGATATTACAGGAGTGAAAATGATAGTATTTGTAATTGAATGTGGATAAGTGAAAAACTTTTTTTTAAAAGTTAAATTTTTTTTTTTTTTTTTTTTTTTTTAATGTAGGGCTGGCACTCTTTGCTCTGTTATATAATAGAAAGAAAAAGGGGGAAAAGAAAACGAAAAGGGAAAAAAAAAAAACTTTACAACAAAATGTATAGAGCAGTGAAACAATTCCAATATTGGCCATGTTGGGGGGGGGGGGGAAGTTTCATTCTGTGTTTTAACTCCATTGCCTCTCATACAAGAGTTGGGAGTGGGATGTCAATATATCTCTGGATGTATCAACTTCTTTTCTCAAGACACTTTGCCATGTTTTGTTTGTTTGATTGATTATAGGTAATTGATCACAGGTTCAAAATTTTCTATTTTCCCTTATGCTATTCTATTATATCTTCCTCTCATTTTTCATTATGCCTCAAGTTCTTTCCTACCCTGCCAAACACACACACACACACACACACACAATCATCTCTCCTGTATCCTAGCAGAACTCAAGTCGATAGCCTAGAAAGACTTTGAATATGTCTGGTGTTATAAGCAGTAAAATTTGAATTCTCGTCTTTATGATGACACTTTGATCTTTACAATTCTAGAGACTCTTTATGATGGCATGAAGATGTTATGATCTACATTAGTGGAAGAAATAAATGAATTCACATAGATCTTTGAAATATTGAACAATTTAACATTCTTTGGTGTTTAAAAATAGGACTGTTTCAGGGCAGCTAGATAGCATAGGGGATAGAGTACTGTCCCTGAAGTCAGGAGGACCTGAGTTCAAATCCAGTCTGGGGCACTTAATACTTACTAGATATGTAACCCTAAGCATATCACTTAATTTCAATTGCCTCATTAAGGAAAAAAAAAATAAGATTTCCTATTTGGTTTATTTTATCTCTTTCTATTTATCCTATTCATAACCATGCATGAAGGATTTATCACTTTGTCAATATAGGAAGCACTTTCAACTAAAATAGTCCTCAACGCAACTATAAATTAAGGGAACTGTACAAGACTCATAAAATTGACTTGCCATGAATTACATAATAAGAGGGATAAGCAAGATTTGCACCATGGTCTCCTAAATTTTAAGCACAGCATTCTAATCACAACATCATGGTGTCTGACAATGATGAAGAACATGATATTACAGAGAAGGTTTTCCTGTGCAAGTTGAATAAATATTTGTTGGACATCAAAGAATGAAAGAGATGATATAAATAATTGCATTGATTTAAAAAATGTACATTTAAAAAGGGCAACTACACGACATAGTAGATAATGTGTCAGGCACAAAAATAAGAAGACCTGAGTTCAAATCTGATCTCAAACACTTACTGTGTAACTGTGGGCAAGTCATTTAATTTTTGTTATTTCAGTTTCCTCTTTTATAAGAGGAGCTGAAGAAGAAAATGGAAACACCTCTAGTATTTTTATCAAGAAAACCACATTTAGATGTGGTCACAAAGAGTTTGACATAACTGAAACTGAACAATGAAAGCATTTGTGAAAAATCTGTAGATATTTGTTTGTTAAAAAATAATATGATTATGATTCCTTTTCCAAACTTCCAGAACATACAAAAAGATAACAAATTAAATGAAAATAAATAAGCCAGAACAAACAAAATTGCTTTAATAATTAGGGCTATGTTATATTATATATTAAATATGTAACACATTAGCATTATATATATATATATATATGTATATACATACATATACACACACACATGTATATGTATGTGTATAATCACCTGTGTATTAGGAACTACAGAAATCACCTGGTAATAGAATCATTAGACTATAGTCCAATTCATTTATAGTCCATTGGACTATAAGTTCTATGCTAAAATGAATTTCACAGGACATGTAGTTCAATCCCTCATTCTACAGACAAGAAAATTTGAGAACCACCAAAATTAATGGACTTGACAAAATTTACACCGAGATTAGGAGGCAGAGAAAAGAAGCAAACTAGATTTCTTTTATTCTAAACCCAGCAGTCTTTCCATCGTTTCTTATTGTTTTCCTATGACCAAGCCCTGATTTTACAGATAAACAATAACAACAACAAAAACTGAGGAGTAATAAATGATTTACAAGTAGACAGCATTTTTGAATCTATGTCCTCTGATTCTAGAACAAGTCATTTTTTTGTTTTAATTGTACCATATTTCCTGATAACAAAGAGTAAAATGACATCAAACTGAGTGTTTTTCTGCATACTTCTAAATTTACAAGATGAGTTTGTCATAAAGTCCACTAGGCCTGAAAAACTATATTTTCCTATTCACATTTAAAATTTTCTTTCCCATCTTCACATTCTTCTGCTCGTATCAATGGATTTTGTAAACACATGTACCTACCTGAAGCAAATTAACTTCAAACACAGTGTTCTACAAAACCCTAAGGAAGAAAGAGACTATAAAGGAAAACTTTAATATGTGTAATTTCTTTTAGACTGTCTGTCTGATTTTCATTAATCTTGACTGTTATTCCCTAGCAGGAAGTTACTTATGCACTAGAAAGATCTGGCCAATATTTCAATAACATATATAAAAGTCCAGTAATATTTAGAGCCCCAGGCAAAGAACTATGACATCATGGAACACATAGGTGAAAGATCTTCATGCAATTCTGATGAACTGCATCAAAGCTACATATAATTTTGGTTGCCTCTGAAGTAGAGGAATAGAGACAGATTGGAAGAAGTTCAGAGAGAAGAGACAAAAATGACTAAGGGAATAGATCAACTGACATAAGGAAAGATTAAAGAAAAGATGAATAGTTTGGCTAAATGACAACTAGCAAGAAAGATGAAAATATTGTAAAATTTAATTTAAATACCAGAAGAGAAAGAATTATTTAGGTTGGTATTAAGAGTAGTAGTATAGATGATTAGAATGATGGCCTTATATTTGGGTGATTTTGATTCTAGTAGTACTTTCTGAAGAAAGGGAATATAATCTCCTTCACATATCCAACAGGCCTATTTGGTCTAATTATTCTCTCTACAATCATCTGGCCTTTTTTGTCTTTTCATAGACTTCCCTATATTCTTATAATAACCTGTCTCCTCATCTCTACCTCTTCAAATCCCCAATGGAAGCCTTTTCTGAATCCTTCTGTTGGTTCTTTATCCTACTTTCTTTATGTATTTAGCAGCTAATAGCCATGTTGATAAATTTAGGACTGTTTACATTTTGTTTTTGTATCCTAACATAGTGTCTTGCATATAACAATTGCTTAATAAAAGTGAATGAAACTTTATCAGTAGAACCCATACACATGAAAATTTGAGTCTCCATTATTGGTTTAGAGCAATAAAAGGATTCTTAGATTGGTCAAGATTAATTTTTTTGCTTATAAAATAGTTAGACTAAATGATATCAAAGTTTACTTCCAATATGTACATATGTACACACCTATATATGTAAATATGTAGACATATATGAATATAATCTCAAAATCCAGTAGTTCTTTAAAGTACATTAAGCAAGTTACCAGTTCTAAGAAAACCAACGTTTTTGCTATTTTACAAATATAATGGTGAAATAACTTGTTCCAAACCATGAAATCAAAATCAATACCAAGAATCCCAGTCATTTGAATTATCTTGACCAATTACTGGCTTGATTCATTTATTCATTTATAACTTAAGAAATATCACTTTTCCAAAAGAACTAATCCATCCTTTAGAGGACTGCTCTTTTCTTAAAGATATAAATTTTTACCTTTTATTATCAAATAGTTAGAGAGACTAAGAATGAGGGAACTGCTATTTGGTGTCTCTCCTGAATCTTCATGGGGCTGACCTTGGACACATCTAAACCTATTCTTGCCTGATTATTGTCCATTTCTCCTGTCCCAAGGCAAACCTTTAACCTCTGTTAGGAGTATCTTGTGAGCTCCAAAGGCTTTTTGCCCCGGGCACTGAGACTAGTAACCTTACTTTGTCCAAGTTTCTTTTATGAAATAAATGAAGAAATGCCCTTAGCTTTGTACTCTTCGTTTGCCTTAAGGTACCTAGAAGCAATTATAATTCTTTTTAGTTGGGACCAAGGAACTTGCTTAGTCTTTTTATCTTATTTTTGCCTTTTATCTTTGCCTAGATTTTTTTTCTTTTGCTTTTTAAGTCTTTTTTTTTTTTAAACCTTTATTTTCTTATACCATTTATTTTGTTAATTTTTGTTAATTTTTAAGTGGAAAGCAAAAAGTTTCACTGGAAAATTGACAGGACAGAGATACTCACTTTCAGAAACAAGGAAAAGCAGGTGATTTTTCCCTCCATTAGCATCATAGAAGCTTATTTAGCACCCTAAAACAGACCTCTTTCTCCAGTCCCAGCTGGACATCCTGACCTAAATAAAGGACTGCCTTCTGGGGAAATTTGACAGCTCCATCTCTAAAAATCATTGCTCTCAAAACTCAGTAGTTGCAGTCTATAATTTCCCCCTCTGAGAGCAATAACATCAGTCCCAAAGATAGCTCAGGAAAGCTACTACAACCTAGCTGTTTTCTTAAATCTAGGACCATTTAGTCCCTATACGAGGATATCACAGAACAAAAGCAAGGCCTTAAAACTAAATCTTTCTCTGGCATTGACCAAGTCTCTCAATTAGACAATAATCTAAAAAAAAAAACAAAAAAATAAACAAACAAAAAAAAAAAAAAAACAAGGATATGGGAAGGAAGCTATACCTCAAACCCTCTTCTCCAACATAACTAACCTAGTACAACATTTAATTTTATAAACATTTAAGTGGTCCTGAGTCTTCCTGAATGGAAGTTTATGGTGGGGCAATAGAGGATCCTGGAGTATGGTGTTAGAATCTCTATTTACTTGAACTATCTCTAGAATAGATCTGAATATATGAAATCATTTTTCATCTAGACAAAATTTCAAAGGATTTTTCTTATGTTCAGTTCTAAACTTTCTCCCCCTCAACTCATGAAAGGTAAAAGGAGTCTGGTTAGAGTTGGTATCATTTTCAACCATTTTAGAAAATATTTTTATGAAAACTTTTTATTTTCAAAATATATGTATAAATAATATTCAACATTCACTCTTATAAAATCTTTTGTTCCAATTTTCCCCTTACTTCCCTGCACCTCCTTCCCTAGATGGCAAATAATCCAATATATGTTAAACATATGTAATTCTTCAATACACATTTCCACAATTATCATTCTACACAAGAAAATCAGATCAAAAAAGAAAAAAATGAGAAAGAAAACAAAACACAAGCAAATAATAACAAAAAAAGTGAAAATATTTTGTTATAATCCAAGCTTATTCCCTACAATCCTCTCTCTGGGTCCAGATGGCTCTCTTCATCACAAGACTATTGGAACCGGCCTGTATCACTTCACAGTTGAAAAGAGCCATGTTCATCAAAATTAATCATCATATAATCTTGCTGCTATATACAATGTTTTCCTGGTTCAATTCATTTCAGTTAGCATCAGTTCATGTAGGTTTCTCAAGGACTCTTTGAAATCATCCCGCTGATTGTTTTTTATATAACAATATACCATAACATTCACATACCATAACTTATTCAAACATTCTCCAACTAATGGACATCCATTCAGTTTCTAGTTTCTTGCCACTACAAAAAGGGCTGCCACTTTTATGCACACATAGGTTTTTCCTTTTCTATGATCTTTTTTGGGATATAGGCCCAGTAAAGACACTTCTGGATCAAAGGATATGCAGTATGATAGCCCTTTGGCATATTTCCAAATTGCTCTTCAAAACAGTTGGATCAGTTCACAACTCCACCAACAAATGTATTAAGTGTCCCAGTTTTCCCACATCCCCTTCAGGATTCATCATTATTTTTTCCTATCATCTTAGCCAACCTGAGAAGTGTGCCGTGGCATCTCAGAATTGTCTTAATTTACATTTCTCTGCTCAGTAATGATTCAGAGCACTTTTTTCATACAACTATAAATAGTTCTAATTTCATCTGAAAATTTTCTATTTTTATACTTTGAGCATTTATTAATTGGAGATGATTTTAATTATTAAAAACTTGAGTCAATTGTCTATATATTTTAGACATTAATCCTTTATCAGAACCCTTGAAAGAAAAAAACTTCTCCCGGTTTATTGGTTCCCTTCTAATCTTGTCTATATTAGTTTTGCGTGTACAAAAATTTTTAAACTTAATATAATCAAACTTATTCATTTTGCATTCCATAATGCATTCTAGTTATTCTTTGGACATAAATTCCTTCCTTTTCCATAATTCTGAGAGGTAGACTATTCATTCTTTTCATTTGCTTATAGTATCACTCTTTATGTCTAAATAATGAACCTTATACTAATTTCCAATTTTCCCAGCAATTTTTCTCAAATAGTATACTCTTATCCCAGAAGCTGAGGTCTTTGGTTTTATCTTAACACTACAATACTGTAGTCATTGAGAATTTTGTTTTGTAAACCAAAACCCCTATTTCAATAAACAACTACTCTTTTTCTAAGTCAGTAGCAAAAGATTTTGGTGATCATTGCTTTATTTTATGGAGTTGATTTATTTTTAATACACATTGCTTTATGAATCATGTTAGAAGAGAAACATCAGAGCAAAAGTGAAAAATAATGGGAAAGATTAAAAAAAATAGGAAAAAAAAAAAAGAAGTGAACACAGCATATGTTGATTTACATTCAGTCTCCTTAGTTTTTTTTTTCTAAATGATGATGGCATTTTCTGTCCAAAGTCTCTTAGTATTGCTTTGGATCAATGAAATACTAAGAAGAATCAAATGTGTCATAACTGATCATCACACATTCTTGCTGTTATTGTGTATGATGTGTTTAAGCATTACCATTGCTTTATAATATAGTTTCATGAATGGCACACATTCATTTACATTTTTTATTAATTCTCTTTAAAATTCTTGACCTTTCTTTCACATGAACTTTGTAATTATTTTTCCAGCTTTGTAAAATAATTTCTTGGGAGTTTGATTGGTATGGCACTGAATAAATAGATTAATTTAAGTAGATTTGTCATTTTTATTATATTAGCTCTCCCTCCCCATGAGCATTTGATATTTCTCCAATTGATTAGATCTGACTTTACTGGGTGGAAAGTGTTTTGTAATTGTGTTTATCTCGTTCCTGACTTTTGTTTTGGCAGATAGACTCCTAAATATTTTATATTATCTATTTATATTTATATTATTATCTATATTTTATTATCTATAAATATATTATCTAGTTATTTTAAATGGAATTTCTCTTTGTATTATGTGCTACTGGACATTGTTGATAACAAATAAAAGTGTTGATGATTTACATGGATTTAGTTTGTATCCTACAATTTGTCTAAACTTGTGAATTGTTTTTAGGAGTTTTTTAGTTGATTCTGTAAGATTCTCCAAGTGTATCACCATGTCATTTGCAAAGTATGATAATTGGTTTCCTCATTACCCACTTTAATCCCTTTTCTTTCTCCATTCAATTTTCTCCAAAGATATATCCTATTTAACTTTTCTAAAATTCTATGTATCTCCTTAACTTCTTTTTTATTTATTTTGGGATTTGATTTATCTAATTCTGAGACAGCAAAGTTGAGGTCTCCCACTAGTAGAATTTTAATGTCTAAATCTTGGGGCTCTCTTAATTTCTCTTCTAAGAATTTGGATGCTATGTTACTTGGTGCATTTATGTTTAGTATTAATATTACTTCATTATTCTTGGTACCCTTTCACAAAATGCAGTTTCCTTCCTCATCTCTTTTAATTAGACCTATTTTTTTTTTAAATTTTGATTGATCTGAGATCAAGATTGCTACCCTGTTTTTTGGGGTTTTTTTTTGTTTGTTTGTTTGTTTACTTCAGCTGAAACCTAAGAGACTCTGCTTTAGCCTTTTACCTTTAATCTGTATGTATCACTCTGCTTAAATGTGTTTCTTGTAAACAACATATTGTAGGATTCTGGCTTATGGGAGAATATTTTATTCACAATCACAGTTAAAATTACTAACTCTGTATTTCCTGCTGTCTTATTTTCCCCAAATTACTTATTTTCCCCAAATTATACTTCACTCATTTCCCCCCCTTTCCCTCCTCCCCATTGTTTTGCTTCTGATCACCACTTTCCTCAAATACCCCTTCCCTTTTATAGCCCATCTCCCTTTCTTATACCTTTCCCCTCTTACTTATATTCTCTTCTCTATTAGCCTCATTTTTTTTTTTTCTTTTCTCTTTCCTCTCCTACTTCTTTATAGGGTGAGAAAAGTATCTCCATGAGCTAAATATGTCTGATATTCTCTCTTTGAACCAAATCCTATGAGAGTAAGGTTCACACAATGCTCATCTCCTCCCTTGTTTCCCTCAATTGTAATATGTTTTTGTTGTTGTTGTTTTGCCTCTTCATGAGATGTAATTTACCCTGTTTTACCTCCTGTTTCCTCTTTTTCCATTACAATCCGTTTCGCACCTCTAATTTTTCATATCATCATAATAAGATCAAATTATACTCATACCCTCTAAATATACACATAACAGGTAGACATATCATCTTCCCATATAGCAATGTAAACTTTTTAATTTTTAAATGAAGCAGTTTTTTTTTTTTTTTTTTTTTTTACCTTTTTATGTTTCTCTTGAGTTCTATATTTGAAAATCAAGTTTTCTGTTCATCTCTGGTCTATTCATCAGAAATAAATTAAATTTACCTGTTTCATTGAATCTCCATCTATTTTCCTGAAAGATAATGTTTAATTTTGCTGGATAGTGGATTCTTCACTGTAATTCAAGTTCCTTTGCACTTTGGAATATCATACTCCATGCCTTTCAATCATTTAAATTAGAAGCTGCTAAATTCTGGGTAATTTTGATTGATATTTGAATTGTTTCTTTCTGGCTGCTTGCAGTTTCTCCTTATTCTGATAATTCTGAAATTTAGCTATGATATTGCTTTGATTTTTCATTTTGGCATCTGTTTCCCGAGGTGAATGGTGAATTCTTTCATTGCTTATTTTACCCTCTGGTTCTGGATCATAAGGGCAGTTTGCCTTATGATGTTCCTAAAAGATGTTGCCTAGGCTCTTTTGTCATCATGGTTCTCAAGTAGATCAATAATTCTTTAAATTATCTCTCCTAGATCTATTTTCCAGATCAGTTGTTTTTTTCTAATTTGGCATTTTATATTTTCTTCTATTTTTTTGGTTTTGTTTCATTGTCTCATTGAGTCATTTACTTCCATTTGTTCAATTCTAATGTTTAGTGAATCATTTTTCTTCAGTTAGCTTTTTAATCTCCTTATACATTTGGGCAATTGAACTTTTAAATGAGTTAATGAGTTATTTTGTTCATTGTTATTTTTTTTTCCTGTTTCACAAATTTTGTTTTTCAACAATTTGGTTTCTTTTTCCATTTATTGCATCTACTTTATAAGGAATTATATACTTTTTTTTCCCATTTCATCAGATCTATTTTATAAGGAGTTATATGTCTTTTCTATTTCCCTAAATCTATTTTAAGGAGTTTTCTTCAGATAATTTCTGTTTTCTTTTCCAAACTCTCCTGCAAATTTCTTATTTCCTTTCACCATTTTTCTTCTTTCTTTTAAGATCCTTTTTGATTTTTTAAAAATTCTTTCAAGAGAGCCTTGTATAGTAGCGACCAGCTCATATCACACTTTGGGGTCTCTGGAAAAGTTTGAGCAAATATAGTTAAGAGGGAATTATAGTCAAAGATAGGTAAATGGTGAAGAGGGATCAATAAATAGTCTTCATTAGATCAATTATACTGACATAGATAAATCATTTTCTAGTGCATCAAAATATATAATTGTTACTGCTGAGTTGTAATGTTACTCAAATTTCTAAAAATGGGAAATTTGAAAATTATGACTACATAAGGTAAAGACTGATCCTTAACAAAATTCTAGACTGCATCATGAATTTATTTGCTATCATTTAGTTCATGAAAAGCATCAAGAGCTAGCATGGGGTAAGTAATTAATAATTGTAATAACAATATAAAATAATTTTACTAATAACTAGTGATATTATTATCCCCATTTTAACAGATGTCACATACCCAATATTGCAATAATATTTTCTGAGACAGCATCTCAATTCAAATTTTTCTGACATTGAGACCAGTACTCAGTACTGAGTATTCAGTACTGAGACCAGTAGCTATTTTACCTAACCTCATAACTTCATGCTAGATTTATTTTTTTCTTCTCTTTTTACAGACCTACTAACTTGGGACATGAGCAAAATACTGTTGACATAGTATATACAGAATTTAGTAAGATATTAGTTCTATATGCCCATAAACTAGAGGAAAAAAAAAAAGAATCCATGTATATGAAAATATATTTACAGCAGCTATTTCAGAATTGAAAAGTAAAAGAGATTCCTATCAAATGAGGAATAGTTGTATAAATTATCTTATAGAAATGAAATGGAATATTTTTGCACTGTAAGAAATGGTAGAAAGGATGGTTTCAGAAACACACAAGAAAACTTGTCTCAACTAACGAAAAGTGAGTATATCTAGGAGAATATATAATGACAGCAATAATATAATGACAATTTTTAAAACACATAAGAACTCTGTTGAATGCAATGACCAATAATGATTCAAAACAATCCATTATGAAGCATAATAATACATATTTCTTGTCAGACTACAAAAGGCAGGATTTGACACATTTTTAATGTAACAAATATTAGAATTTGTTTTGGTTGAATGTGCATATTTATTGAGTTTCCTTTTTTCCTCCTTTTTTAATGGAAAGAGGGACCTTTTAAGGAAAAAAAAAAGAAATCCTCACTAATTTAAAAAAAGTTTTAAAATAATTTGGAGGAAATATATTATAAACTTATTTTTGTATTTCACAGAAATTTGGAGGAATAGCTAATTATTGGTTGGCAGATACAAGATCCCAAAAGGCTTCAAAATCTGACAGTGCTCTAGATAACCAAAAATGGCTATCCTATCTTAAAGTTTTGCATTTGTTCTGAAAGCAAAACTGCAATAAAATTGGATAGAGATAAAAGGGGGTAGATAGTATTCACTTATCATGGATATTGCAATGATTGAAAGCATCTATGTAATTAAACATGTGATAAGGCTTCTTCAAAGACCAAAACCATTTTTAAGTTACATTAATTGAAATATTAGACTCAGAAAAAAGTAGATAATAGCCCCATCATAAAGTCCTGATCAGACTATATCTGGAATATTATGCTAACTTTTAGATTTAAAATTTTAAGCTAGTCAGAGTCATTGAGGGGATAAGTCTAAAGAAAGTTGACTGGGATGGTGAAAGGATTTGAAAGCATGCCATATGAGGAATGATCGAAAGAACTGGAAATATTTAGCCTGAAGAGAAAAATTAGAGGGGGCATAATATCTGTCCTGAAATAGTTGAAGGGTTTATTCTGTATGACCTAGAAAGCAAAAATAGTATCAATGTGTGGAAATTGTAGGAAGACAGATTTGGATTCAATACAAAGAAATGGAGATAGACAAAGACACATCTGAAAATAAAACAGATTGCCCAATGAGGTAGTGAGTTTCCTGTCACAGGAGGCAAACTCTTAGAAGATGAATAATTTGGGGGACATGTTTTGGAAGAGATCCAGTCATTAGTTAGTTATTTCAGAAGATCAACTTTAAGATCTTGTTTAACCCTAAGATTCTGTCATTCTGTGATTTTATGAGCTATTAATCAATTATTCAATAAATGCTTATGAAGTGTCTAATATGTGCCAGGCACTGTGCTAAATACTGGAAATAAAATAGGGACAAAACACAATCCTTGTCCTCCAGGAAGTCACAGTCTAAGGGGGATACAAGAAGAAAACAAACAAATACATGCAAAATATATATATAGAATAAAAGGCCAATAACTAATAGAAAGAAGGAATTAAAATTAAAAGATGCTGGGAAAGGCTTCCTGAAAATCACAGGATTTTAGTTAGTGCTTACAAGGAGTCAGAGAAGTAAAAAGATAGAGTTGAAGAGGGCAAAATTTTCAGGCATGAAAAACAGAGAAAATGCCAAGAGCTGAAACATGGAGAGTTTTGTTTCTGGAACAATTAGGAGGACAGTATTACTAGATCAAAAAGTTTGTATTGGGATGTAAAATATAAGAAGCCTGAAAAAAATAGCTGGGGATAAATTTGGATGGGCTTTGGATACCAAACATATAATTTTATATTTGATCATAGGGGTGATAGGAAGTCACTGGAGTTTACTGAGTGAAGTAGTGATTTGATCAGATCTGAACTTTAGGAAAATTACATTGGTAATTGAATGAAAGATGAATCAAGAGGAGAGAGATATATGAAATAAGCAATCAGGGTATACTAATAGTTCAGATATGAGGGCCTAAATTAAGAGTGGTGGCAATATCAGTGGAGAGAAGAGGGTATATGTGAGAGATGTTGCTGAAGTAAAATTTACAGGCCTTGGCAATTTATCATAGAATTCCAAAAGAAGTAGTATAGAAGGAGGGAAAATAAAGGTCTTAGGACACAACCTTGAAGGATACCTATTAAAGAGCCAAAACTCCCATATGATGGATTAAACTAGAAAGTATATTAATTTCATCATGATACAGAAGAATGCTATCACACTATCTTTTGTCCAAAAGAAGCAGGACCTTTCAACCCTGATAATGTTTGTAACCCAGTAACAATAACATCATGTGACACAAGTCTGCTCTGACCACACCAATTCCAATTGACAAAAGTCTCAGAATATAAACTTCTTCATAACATATATGTATTTATTTCTCATAAATGTAATTCAGCTTTCTGACAAATATGACCAGGTATGGCTTAATATCCATCCTATCAATATCAATATCAAGCTCCTTTAGATACCTGTAAACACTTGGCCAGCCTTCTGTACCTTTTATTACCTGAGATCATTTTAGAAGATTATTTCCAGGATTGCTTATAGTCTCCTTATGGGTCATTTCTCCTGAAATAGATACTTAACTAGAAGAGGGAAATCCCTGGTCAAACTGATTTATTAATACAATTTAACAATGTTATATATGGGGAAAGTCTAATGACAATTCTATTTATATCCCTAACCAAACACATAAGCATTGACTATATAGTATTCTACTCTTCATTTCTAGCATAATCTCAGTACTTGCTTTGGCTCTTTGGAACTAGGCTGAAAGCATTTATTTCCCTTTTAATGTTACTTTGACCTCAGGTACAATCATGTATATAGCTGTAACAGGGAGACTACCAAGAGAAAAATAAAGTAAAAATAAAGAGGATCTTGTGCCAATTTATCTTTTTATGCTCTCTTTCCAGTTATAGATATGACTTAGTACAATTTGCCTTGAACAGGAAAGAGTGTTAACAACAGCTTTGGGTAAAGAATTAGATGGTTCAGAAAGGAGAAATGATAAACCATAATAATTACTGTGATGTAACTTTAGGATGCTGACAAGACTATAAAGTCTATCATTAACTGGTACCAAGGATAAAAAAAAAAAAAAAAAAGAAAAAAGCATCAGATAACTGAAATGAGAGCTGTGGTTTGCTCCAATTATTTCTCTGGTAGCCATTCAACATCATACTTTTCAGACTATATCTATCAAAAAATAACTTTTGAGAACATATATTCACATCAGTTTTTGGTGTCTTACTAATAGAGTGTCTCTATATGGCAGCTTGTCAGTAGGTTAGTAAAATTACCACATGGCCTCAGTGATTAAAAAAGACAAAACAAAACCAAGTAAACAAACAACATAAACAACAACAAAACTAGTCTATTAGTCCCATTAAACAAACCATAAAAATTACTCAGGCAAACAAAAGCTTTGTTTTCAATTGCCTTAGTGGTTCCTACAACTCTGTCCTATGAAAAGGATAACCATAAATGTGTGCTTAATTTCGAGTTGATGTACCATCAGCAGAATGAGAATGGGGAAAATAATAAGGGCCACTATACATGTCAATCAGACAAAATTCAGGCTTCTTTTAAATCTAAAAATTCTAAAATCATTGTTAACTATTGTGATACTGAATTCCCTAGTATAATCTTGATTGGAAGAGAGTGTCATCTGCACTTGTATAATTAATTTTCAGCAGAGTTAGTTATTAGAAATAAGTAGCAGCACTCTCTGACTGAGGCTTTCATTATTCCTGTTTACAATTCAGTCAATACCATCCCTACTACAATTCTCAAATTATCCATCTCCAAAAGAGGGCTGACTCAATTTCTATTTTGACATCAATAGGACTGACAGAAAGAGTTTCTTCCATGTCCAGAAGACCCCCCTAAGAAAAAATGAAAGTATTTCATTTAATAGTTGCATTAGAAGCATGAGTAGCTGAGAATGTACCCATCAATTGACTTCAGTTGTTTGTTTCAAAAATAAAGACCTCGACCCACTGTAATGTCACTGATTCTTGATGATATTCATAAAATGATTTTTAAAATGTAATACATTAAGGCTAAACTTAAATATTAATTGAGAACACCAGAAAGATTTGATGTTTTTATTTTGGGGATATGAGAGGGTGGCATTTATATCATATCATCTGAAGAATGGACTTAAAATGTTACCAACCAGCTATTGCTAAATATGATTCTGTATTTGCTAATAAAATATTAAAATGGCATTGAGTATTTAGCTGTTGGAAGTTCATCTTTAAATTATGGGAAATTCATTACTACTGGCCAGAACAAATGGCTTTACTCTAGATTCAAACTTTCCATAATGGGTCATATATGTTGTGTTCTATTATTCCATAAGAATGATATGGATAAAGACAACTGTTCAGTACGTGATAGATTCTTGAACACTGAAAAAAAATATCCAAATGCAGACAATAAGTTCATAGAATCTAGAACTGGAATCAAATACAGAGGGCCTATAGCCCAAAATGTATTTATATGTGAATCATCCTCAGAGCATTCTTTTTAAGTAGTTATCTAGCTTGAACTTATGAAATTCAAGTAAGGCATAATTTACTGCTTCCCAAAGCAACCATTTCAATAACAATTTGTTCAATAAGTGGGTGACTTATTAGGCATATAACCTAATACAAATTAGTGAATTTGTCCTTAAAGTGAATCCCAAACATTATTTTTGCAACTTCCACCATTTGTTCCAAATTCTATACAATGAGAATAAGACAAGTCTGTTCTCATTCTCTTTCACATGAAAGTCTGTGAATGCTTGAAGATAGTTTTTCATGTGTTACTAAATCCTCTCTTTTCTAAATCTTATCAGTTCCTTCAATTAGATCTTCCATTTTCATATTCAGGGACTCTGTTACTTGAATTTATTTTTTCTGCATTTTAAAAGCTAGTTATTCTTCTTTCAGGACATTTATTTTACTTATAATTTCAACCTGTAGTCTTTTGCTTAATTTCTTTCGCAGTATTTAGTCCTTGTGACTAAGTGACTCACTCATTTCTCTGAGGTTCTGATTTTGGTTGTTGTGAAGCTACTTGACTTTTCTGGATGGACCTCAGGAGAGTCTCTTAATGCATAATATTTCTTCATGGTAATCAGGAGTATCATCTTCTGTTTATTCATATTTTTTACCTCAGTTCCCAATTTGGAACATACAGAGTAAGGTTTGGTGTCCTTCCTGACTTTTGGATGGGAGTATCAGGTCCTTTTTGGTCCTAAACTCAATTACCTGGGCTTTTACTACTGACTTTTGCCTTTGGTGATGTGCTTGTTCTCAGAGTGCTGGAAATGTTCAGTCACACTTTCCTACCCTTTATACCCTCATACCTGATGTTCTAGGTTTGGAGAACTCTAGTCTTCCAGGCATCTCAAGTCTGATTGTTGTCATTTCTATTTAGCCCCAAGTTTCTATGCCACATTGTTGTTTCCCCAACACTGTTAAGGATCATGCCTAGGTGAAGGGGCAGGCCAATTCTCTGAGAGCCTCCACAGCTGTGAATCATAACATCTGTAGGAGTTGAAAAGCAGCCTTTACTGATACAGCTGTTACTTGTGGATTGCTAATGAAATAAATTGGAGGCAGAGGGAAGAGTAGAGAGGTCAGACAATGCAACTGCCTCTCAGTGCAGAAGTCAGAGAATGGTAACTGTTTCTGTATCATCATCATCATCATTCTCTCATATGAACAGATCCATTCTACACATTTGAGTTAAACCTCCAGCAGCCATTGGCAGGTGTCTCTCGTGTTGCAACATAGCACCACCTCCATAGAAGAGTCAGAACAGCCAGAGCAGTAACAGGTCTTAAGTTTTGTTAAATCCCTTAAGTTTCTCTATCATTCTCATAGGTTTTCCTGGTTGCCCCTATGATACAATTATGTAGACTTTAGGTGTCCCTGGACCATTTCTGGTCCTAGTACTTATAGTCTTTTAGCTTATTTACCCATGTTTATATAGTCTTCTCTAGCAGAAGGTTCACAAGATTTCCTAGCCATTTCTCCTGAGATTTTGAAGGTTTTTTTGTTTCATTTTGTCTTGTTTTTTAGATTCCTACTAGCACATACATAAAATATCTAGGTTCCTCTGAGATCTTTTGTCTTCTTGTCCCCAGAGCATAGAAATAGTGGAAAATATAGTGGAGGAAAATGGTGGAAGTTACAAAAGGAACATGCTTGGGACTTCCTTCAAGGGCAAATTTTTAATATTTAGAACTATCTAATTATAGAAAAGGATGTTTTGGCAAGTAATAAAATCTGCCTCACTGGAGTACCTTAAGTACAAACTGAAAGTTCCTTGAGAATCTTCATATATCATGATCTTAACACTCTGCCACTCTGGATGTTCTCCCCTGGACACTTTTTTTAATGAAAAATATAATTGTAAAAATATTAAACATACAACTGAATAAAATTTTGCTATAGAAATTACCAAAACATAGTACAGAAGTATTGTCAACTGTCATGGTTAGAATATTCTTCCTCTCTTAATTCAAATTAGTCATATTAGATTTTTCAATTGTCATGTCACAGTATTGACTTACTTAAATATTTAGTACTTTATTAGATGAATTACTCATACCTCTTCTTTTTGTACTTTTGAAGTAGACTTTTCAAATCCAATTTCTTTTAAATCACATGAAAAGTACAAACTTTCACCTTTGAAAATCTAATTCAACATATTGTCTTGATTCTGTTACCTAATACATTAGTTATCCCCCTCAGCATCATGATATCTACAACTTTGATAAACTTGCTAGTCAGGCTGCATCAAAGTCATCGATTGAAAATAATATTGAATATATTGGATAACTTGCCATCTAGGGGAGGGATTAGGGGGAAGGACAGGAAAAAATCTGGAATACAAAGTTTAAAAAAATAAAATGTTTTGAAAATAAAAAATGTGCTATCTATTCCTTCATTTGAGTTATTAATATAAAATACTAAATAGTATCAAGTAGTTCTCCAAGAAGTCTTCTTTTTTCATTTCTTTTTTTTCTGTTTTATTTCTCTCTTGTGTTTTTCCATTTTGTTTTGATTTTTCTCTTCTAACATTATTCATAAAGAAATATGTATTTTATTTAAATATGTAATCAAAAAAATCAATAGAAGTTGGATGTTTTTATAATTTTTCTGCCACCTAAATAATGATTCTATCCCTTCTTTCACACCAATTTACCCTTAATATTTACTTTTTTACTTCAGTGGATTCATGATTTCATAGTTATGGGTATTCCATTGGTGCAAATAATGATAAATCCATGGGATTTTATCCTGTATTATTCTTGTCCTGTTTTCCCATGTGAAGAACCAACTGAATATGCTGAAGATCTTTCTCTGAGGCATTCTTACTCTTTGTAGGTACAACTGTAGTTAGAACTCTGGCTATTCTTTTGTTACTCATGGAAAGTCTGCCACATTTTCACCAAAGCAAAGAAATTAAGAATTAAAAGGGATTCTATAGCATCTGTTATATGATCCCATAAAATGAGAATAATATATTTGGAAGAGAGAAATTACAATGAATGAATAGAATCCTAAGGTAGAGGGGGATAATACCTTTCTAAATACTAGGGGGGAAAATGCCAAACAATTCCCTTTGTAGAATTCTCTGCCTCATTCTCTATTCTTTGCCTGTGTACATAACTTATACAAATGAGTTTTGTTTTATTTTGTTTTTTACATGATCATGGATACCCTCAACCGTCTATTCCACATCAAAAGGAGATTTGTGTCACTTGAAGGTCAGGGAAGTGGATTGGACTTATTGACCTGTCAGGCCATTTATATTTCATGTGTCTGTTTTTTCTTGGGAAATGCAATAAATTAGGGAGTTTGGAATATTTATTATCTGTTTATATATCTTAAGAAAGCTGACTCTCATGAGTAAAATAACTTTAAATTTTTTTCCATTTATTTTTTTTATTATATATATTTTTTATAATATTATCCCTTGTATTCATTTTTCCAAATTATCCCCCCCTCCCTCTACTCCCTCCCCCCCCCCCCCACCGATGACAGGCAGTCCCATACATTTTACATGTGTTACAATATAACCTAGATACAATACATGTGTGTAAATGCCATTTTCTTGTTGCACAATATATAACTTTAAATTTTAATTAGGATTGCATTCCCTTTTGTTAATACTACAAGTCTAATCATAGCAAAATACATTATCTTTGAATATCTATATGGAATTTCATATTCTTATGAGATCACAATTAAAAGTTTTTCTTTTATTGTAAAAATGAAACTAACCTATCAATTAAAAGGTTTTTAAGAGTGTAATCCAATATAAGTGAGTATAAAAATAAAAGTCTAACAGCATATTGTAACCAAAGATGCTTCATTATATACCATTACATTTCCTTCTGATTATTATTAATATTTTAGAAAAAAAGAAAATTTACAGTAACATTTATGTAATATGACCACTTTGCTGTGGTCATTTTGCAATTTTCCAAAAAAAAAAAAAAAAAAAAAATGTCATCCTTAATAACATATCAAAACTTCGATTAACTCTGGAAAATTTGGGGTCAGGCTGATTCTATAATTGTCAATGTATTTTGAGCATTTCAGGAAGTAATGTTTTGAAAATCTAACAAGGAATATGATTTTTTTTGCTTGTCTATTTTTATGTCTTATGAATAAAACTATGCTTTATTTGAAAAAAAATCTAATCATTGATATAGTAAATATTATGTTAATATTTTAATAAGGCCCATTTAAATTGGCATTTATAATCCCTTTGAATAACAAAATAATTGAGCTACTATAGAATGTTTCAAAACACTGATTTTATATATTTTTCTTTTAGGAGTACTGTTTTAATTGTGTAAACAAAAATAATCAGTTTATACTACAATATTAAATAGAAATTATAACTCAAGTTTTAGATGAAATGAAAATTAATGCCATTAATAAAATAAACAAACTTTTAAATTTTTACTCATTTCACTTATTAAGCTAGAATTTATTTTTGTCTTCAGGGTCACCTTACAGAACAAAAGAAATGAAATATCAGTTAAATGATATGACTTTTTGACAACGTTAGCAGATAATATAATTTTCATTGTCCATAACTAACAAAAGTCCTCATTATGTTAGATAGCATTAAATTATGAAGCTTACTTGTCTATGGTATTTCTTTGAAAAGAGGGGGGAAAGATGTAGATCTTATTTGTAACTACTCTTTCTTTAAACATTTTTTTGCTAATTTAAATCTTGTAAAATTAGAATTTGCTCATATTTGAACATGAATGTAAATAAGTTAGCTAGAGCAAGCCAAAGATCTATCTCTTAGGACCTTCTTAAATTAAATCTTAGGAATAACATTTTTTGATATTCAAGTTTGTCCAAAGCTACATTAATATTGTCACAATATCTTGTCCTATGTACCTTATGAAATAGGATAGCAATCTATTTGTCCAGGATATTTTAGGTCAGAATTTGTCTTAAGATATTTTGATTTTAGCAGGTTACTTTATACTAGACTAGTTACGTGATGTTCCAATTAAAAAAAAATTGTCTTTGAAATAAAATCCCTATGTTGCTAATATGACACAATAAGTAAATGTAAGGTTAGTATTTCAATAAATACCTTTTCTAATGAGTATCTCATTCTCTGTGCCTAGACTAATGAATTTAATGTAAATGAATGAGAATTTTCTCCTAAATATTTTCTTTAATCTGTCTTTGACTTCTGGATTGTACTTTAAGTAATAATGATACATTTGAAAAATAGTTTATCTAATTCATTGGTTAAGTTCTCAGAAACACTAAAAAAATAACTGAAAATCACATCATAGACTTGTGATACTATATTCACTCATACATGAAAATCTGTATTGCTAATATTCTCCATAATTAGGTTGATCTTTTTTTGAGGAAGAGTCCCTGACTTCTTCAGGAGAATGTTTGAAATTTGTTTGACTACACTATAGTGTAGTCACATGCATCTAATTACTATATTTCTAGTACAAATTAATGGTTTTTACATTAACCCAATGAGTCTGCTAGACTTTACCCACATATCTAATGAAATATGGCTGCCTAAGTTAGACAGCTCAGTGTATCCAATATCTTATGTGTTCCCTTAATTTTAACTAATATAAGGACAATGGTATAGAAAAGAGATTAAGGAAAGGCAAATCTTAAATTCTTTCTTCTCCACCAAATTAAGCATTCAGTAGTTGGCCACTGGCTATATCAACTGAAGATAGAGTAACCCCCTCCAATGGTACTAGTTTCAAATTTCAAATACATGTGTACTCAGATATTAAATGACATGCACTGAATACCAATCAGCCATTCTAGCTTGCCTGGGCAAAGCTTACGCACACCATTATCATCTGAAAGTCTTGTAGTCTACAAATAATAAATGAAATGCATTACATTGATGGAAGCTACAGATCACAGAGCTATTGAAATTGAACATGCTATAGACTATTAGTTGAGGTTTCTTATTTGGTAAATTATTCATATTTCAATTTTAACTAATTTTTTAATATTATTGGAACTATCTTGCCCTGGGGCTTCATGATACAATGAATTAACATACACGCTTTTCACCTTTAGAGATTTGGGTTTTAATCTGGCTCAGATCATAAGTAAAATGAATTTAATGGTTTCAAATTAGCCCATTTGTCCATATCACTAGACTACAAACATTTTGGCAATAAAACAGAATTGGCAGACCATCTTCAGAGGAAGCCTATGACTAGAATAGCAGGGTTGCTAAACAGCAGGCATATTTGGCCTTTTCACTTGGCTCCTGCCAATGCTATTAATTTCTCATTTTACGCAACATGAATTTTTGCCAAATTTATTGGGGAGAGGGAGAATAAAATCTTTTGAACAAAAATCCATTCCTTATGAAGTAGGAAAATTTCAAGGCCAGGTCTATACCAGATGTGGGAAATTAGAAAATGATATAATTATCCAGGTAAATTAGGCCCGACAGTGATTTCATCAAGAAACATTTAGACAACTGGCCCAAATGCCTTTTTGTTTGAATTCTCTGGATAACTGCTACAGTTGTTCACCTTTAATTTGTGAGTATAAAATTCACCTAAATATTTTATATGACCCAGAATATAATTCCTGTTCCCTTTTTAGAAAAATTATCTACAACCACATACCAAGATACTAACAATATTTATATGATACTAACAATAATTACTAAATTATAAGATGATGTAATATCTAGTTGGAACCATTTTTTATCTTTGTCTGTTTGGAATGCAGGGATTATTTGGATATTCGAAGCATAAAATTAAAAGCCTTATCTGAAAGTTATTAAGAAGCTCGTGGAAAATAGAATGAAATTGCTAAGCATTCTCTTCTTGTCAGATAGCATATAGTATATAAGAATAGTAAAGGAAGTTTGAATAAAGATTTCCTCCATAAAAGTCTATCTATTTTGTAGGCACTTTGTTGCTCTGAATTATACATGATTTTTCGCTTTGTATGGCGTCTAGATGGCATGCTGAGTGGATGTTTTATAAATAATTAAATAAATCCACTTAAAATAGATACATTATAATAAACTACTAGCTCCAGGAGGTAAAGAGAAAGTTTTAAGTCAAAAGCTTGCACAATGGTCTTGAAGACAAGGTTATGTACTATGTATATAATTTGGAAGCAAATTATATAATTAAGACAAATTGAATATATTCTTATTTATTATAAATAATAACTTAGCAGGATGAGACCTAGTAACACTCCATTTTCTCAATTCATTTTGCATGGATCCCAAAAGATAATCCATAGTGCTTTGCATAAAGTGATGTATTCTTAAGTATACATTTAGTCTGCATATTAATTTTAGAATCAGATATTATAGAAGATAATATACAAGATTTGTAGACATATTTTCATTCTATATATCTCCTTCAGATATGACGACTTTGAAATAAGCAAAATTGTTTAGTTTGGACTAGAAATCAAATTTCCAGGTTTCATCACATTGTATCATTTCTATTATAACTCATTATTTTCTAAAATATTTACTTTTTATTTTGAAATAAATAAATCAGCAATTTCGCTCTAAGTCATCATGATACCAATTTATCCAAAAACTGATACATTCATTTGATATTACGATGAGGTTTTAAGCTTAACCTTGATCAAATTATTTCATGCATCTTTGAATAATCATGTAATCAGAAGTGATGCAGGAGCAACTAGGCAGTGCAGTGGATAGAACATTAGCCCTGAAGTCAGGATGACCTAAATTCAAATCTGGCCACAGATACTTAACACTTCCTAGCTGTATGACCCTGAGCAAATCACTTAACCCCAATTGCCTCAGCAAAAAAAAAAAAAAAAAAAAAAAAAAAAAAAAGTGATGCTATATTAAATTAATAATTAAAGTACTACTTTCAGAATTGTGTCCTTTCTTTTTTGACATTTTATTTTATTTTATTTTTGTAGAGATTGAGTCCACAAGTGTAGAAAATTACTTACAATTATATATATATTTTTTTCTTGATAAATTGATTTTGCTTTATTATTTTTCTCCTTTTCTGTTTCTAAAACATTATTTACTATATGAAATGATTCTCTGGAGCAGAGAGACAGGGGAAAATAGAAGCAAATAGCAAGAAGCTGATATTTGAAATAGTGAATGACAGTATTTATAATGAGAAAAATCAGTAGTTGGATAATCCAAATAGTTCTAAAAAGGAACAATTCAAGAGTCTTAGAAACAGTGCAGATAAAGTGAGAAAAACAAAGGCCTACCAAGTTCTAGAAAAGATTTATACTTCAGAAAAATACTAAAACATTTCCACAGGGAAAAAAAAAAGTTTTAAAAAGTACGTATTGCTTAAAAGTTATTTACATTTTTTACATTATCATTGAATGCATCCACAAGAGTTGACACATTTAAAATTCAATATAACTAAAATAAATAATTTAATTAAGAAAGCCAGATTGCAATATACTACTTCCACCTTTGGTTTCCTCAAAACCAAATTCAGAGTGCCAAATATCTGAGATTAATGAGAATTTATCCAAGTTAAATTTTAAAGGTTTATGGATTTTCTTGCAATAATTTTTTTTCTTTGAAAACTTGGACATACAAAGGATATGAACAAACAACTTTCAGATGAAGAAATTGAAATTATTTCTAGTCATATGAAAAGGTGCTCCAAATCTCTATTGATCAGAAAAAAATGCAAATTAAGACAACTCTGAGATACCACTACCCACCTCTCAGATTGGCTAAGATGATAGGAAAAGATAATGATGAAAGTTGGAGGTGATATGGGAAAACTGGGACATTGATTTGTTAAGGACCACACCTAAGGGTGAAGGGGCAGCTCAGTTCTCCAAAAGCCCCCACAGCTGTAAATCATAACCTTGAAGGAATTGCAAATCAGGCTTTACTGATACAGGTGTTGCTTGTGGATTGGATTCTCTTCTTCTGAATCTCTCTACATCTCTGCCTCTCTCTACTTCTCTCTACATCCTTCTCTTTGCCTATGGCAAAACTGGCCATTTATATTTACTCTTCTCTGGGATTACCCTGTTCCTAGCCCATTCTCTGCAGAAGGGAGACACCTGGAGTTAGGGCTGTGCCCTAAGAAAAAATCTAGCAAGAGGACATACCCTTCACCATCTCAAGGAAACACCTGTAAGACACAACTTCCTGCCTCAGAGGCCAAGCCCCTCTCTACCTCCTAGATCCACCCTACTAACTGACATGGCATACATGGTAATTCTCAGAAGGAAAGTCCCTAACATTTCCTCCTTTCTGTTTAGAGGGGACCACACATAAAAGCAGCTTTGATATTAAAAATATATTTTAAAAATCTACATAAAAAACATAGGCTTAAAGTAGAAAAAGTACAAAGATGCAATAAAGGGGATGAGTATGTTCGATCAGGTGCTGGTACCAGAGCTACAGAAGAATTTCCCCAAGTTTTCACAGGGGCCACCTCAAGCAGTCAGATGCAGATTTATCTGTGGCAAAGGGATGAAGGTCACATCTTCTAGAACTTCTTCAAGCTGGCAAGGGATGTAGCAAGCTGACCTTATCCACTGGAGTACAGACTAAAGAGGAGAGATGAGTGACTTGTAGGCAGCAGCAGCAGCAGCAGCATTCAGTAACAAATATCAAGATCAGGTCTAAGGTAATTTCAGGTTGACCAAGTGGTTGATATTTCTGGAATACTTATGAAATCCACTGGCCTTCCCCATCAGGACCTGCAAGACATAAATATCCCAGCTCTCTCCAAAGTACTAAGGTTGGACCTTGACAAAGTCCTTCTTTGTACTTTCAAAGGACATTTTGAATGTTCTCTGGTGCTTGAAGCCCTGTTTTTATAGGATCTAGTTTTCTATTATCCACATCCACCCATCTGGCTCTCTAACATATACTTGAGCTGCTTGCACAGCTGTCACCAGGCATGATCACGGGCAAACTTATACCCGGATTCATTATGCATTCCTGCCTTCATATCTCTCAACCAGGCTGTTGAATCTTCCCTTGCAGGGCTTGGCAATCCTCACTTGTAACTTCTCCCTCAGAGATTACTAATTGCCAGCATGCCTAATCCCAGGATTTCAGATGTCTCCAGCCACTGCCTCATTGAGCAGTAGTTCTTGTTCAACAGAGCACCCAGACACAGGAGCTTTCGAGCTCAAGTTTAAAAGACACTGGAACCAACATTGTCACATCTTTTTATGGTCTCCGCAAGGCTTGTGTCCTTATCTAAGGAGAATATGGCTTTCTGGCAATGGCCATTAGTATTCTCTCTAGCTAATTTCTGGATAAGACCAGATGCTTCTCCTTTACCTACTACCTTCTCAACAGCTACCTGTAGGCAAGCCACAAAATCAGGGAAAGGCTCATCTAGGCCCCATTTGCAAAGGTGGTTTGTTTTTTTTTCCCCCCTAAGTCTGAAAACAGAGTTGTCCAATGCAGAGCCTCCCCAGGTGTAAAGCAGACTTTAGCAATAGTCTTCCAATTATTTGCTGCTAGTATACTGCTGGAGACTAGCTCCTTAACATAGGGAGATTCAACCTCGTAAGTATTAACTGCTTTTTTCAATTCCTTAAATTTCTTCCACTAAAATGGGCCCATGTTCTTTCCTGGGAGCTCTCAAACACACCTAATCCTTGCTTCCTGGTACCTTTCATTTGCTACCTTCTGTGACATATATCCTAATTCTAACTGTAAATCTGTCTACTTCCTGCTTCTTTCCCCCCTGCCTTTTCCTGTGATGTCACATCTACTTTTGGCTTGCTTTATTAGTCTTGGGGTCTTGTCTCCTTTCCCATGAATACATGAGCTGAACTCATGAGGTCCCTGGCCAATTCCATCCCTCTATGAAGACAAGACAATCTTGGGATCTCTTCTCCTTTAACATGATCAGACTAGCTGAACTCATGAGGTCCTTGGCCAATCCCATCCCTGTTCGGGCACTATTTGTAACCTCCCACTGAGGTTACTGATTGCTAGGGCCATACAATCTCAGTCTCCTTGTTTTGTTATCATTCTCTCACATGAAGGGATCTATTCTACTGGTCAGAAGTAGATCCCCAGAAGCCACTAGCAGGTTGTTCCCCTAACACAATATCCCAAAGAGATCTTAAAGGAAGGAAAGGGACGCACATGTGCAAAAATGTTTGTAGCAGACCTTTTTGTAGTGGCTAGGAACTGAAAACTGAATGGATGTCCAGCAGCTCTCTTCAACAAAGAGATGATTCAAACCAGTTCCAATTGTTCAGTGATGAAGAAAGCCATATACACCCAGAGAGAAGTCTGTGGGAACTGAGTGTGGACCACAACTTAGCTTTTTCATGCTTTCTATTGATCTTTGCTTGTATTTTGTTTTCCTTCTCAAGTTTTTTTGTTTTTTTTTTCCTTTCTAAATCTGATTTTTCTTGTGCAGCAAGATAACTATATCTGTATACATATATTGGATTTAACATATATTTTAACATATTTAATATGTATTGGACTACCTGCCATCCACAGGAGGGGGTAGGGGAAAAGAGAGGAAAATTTGGAACAGAAAGTTTTGCAAGGGTCAATGTTGAAAACTTAACCAAGCATATATTTTGTAAATAAAAAACTTTAATTAAAAAAAAAAAAAACTTGTACATAATTTATTTTGAATTATATTAGGAGATGGGAAAGTCCAGAAAAAAGTGATATTATACAACACATGGTACTATGCACTACTGTGTAAAACATAATATACAACTAGAGTTCTAATCTATTATACAAAAATATATCAATAGAATATTGAAAGTGGGTACTATGTTTTATTGCTGCTCCTTAATGAAAGAAATTAGTGACAGTAGTATGTACAAGAGACATTTTATAATAAGGTCAAGGAAGGAAAATTTAGGTTTGAACTGGTTGATAGTTATCTTTTCTTCCTTCCAATTACTTTTAGCCTTTAAGTTAAGGATGATGTGCTTGTAGGTTTGAAGCTTTTAACACGTTTGCTATGTTTCCTTGATATGTACCAACTGGAAAATAAAACAGAAAACATAGTATGAAAAATTAGAGCATAAAAATGCCTTGGAAGAAGACAAACAAAATGACATAAAAATTAAAAGGAGGGAAGGAAAAAATCTCCAATAGTTGAATTTCAATCACCATATCATTTTGGTGGAAGATTATTTTGATGGACTTCCCTAGAACTTCTCTAATTATAGCACAGAAGACTTTTCTTATCTGTTTAAATTCAATATTAATATTGCTAAACCATTTTGATTAGAAGTAGTAGATTTAAGAACAAGTATCAAACATGTATCCAACAATACTTCTGAGTATGTCATGAACTAGATTAAAATGTTTGGGGAACTATTTTACAAAATAAGTAAATATATAATAAAACATAATATCAACATGTGACTTCCTTTTAAATTTTTAATTAATTTAATTTTAATGTATAATAAAATTATTTTATAACAGTATAATAATAATAAATAATAAAAATGATTGCACATGAAAATGCAAATATATTATGAACAACTTGCTATTGCTTTTAAATGTGTAATAAAGTTACTATGTAAATTTATTTTTTTCCCATTTTTCCCTCCTCCCCTCCCTTTCTTAGGGATAGCTACCATTAGACACAAATATATATACACACACATATGTAAAATCATCCTATATATATATTTATATTTATCAGTTCTTTCTCCTGAATACAGATAGTATCTTCCTTTATATGCTTTTTGTAGGTAATTTGGGTATTTAAAATAGTCAAAATGACTTATTTGGTCAAAGTTGTTCTTCAAACAATATTGCTGTTACTGTACAAAATGTTCTCTTGGTTCTGCTCATTTCACTCTTCAGTATTTCATGCAGTTATATACATATTTTTTTATGAGAAATGAGCTTATCATTTCTTATAGCATAGTAGTATTTCATCATAAGCATATACCACAACTTGTTCTTAGCTGGAAATTTATACACATTTGAGCAAACCCTTTATAATAAAGTATATGTCTTCTTTTAATTCATATCATTATAAAGACATTTTAATAAACATCTGTATTCTTTTCATCTTAAAAATGAAATACATTTTCCTTTACTCAATTACTCATCAACAAGAAAGTTCTTGTTGTACTTGATTCACATAGAAAGCAGATTTATCTCAGGAATGAAAGACTGGAGGCATGTTAACTAAAGGGACATAGACAATAAAATCTTTACTTTTTTATACTAAATACCAACATCTCTCAGGATCACTCTGTCAATGAAAGATCCATAAACATAAAATCAGTAAATATAGTAAAATTCAACACTAACCACAATACTTAAATTTATTATTCTGTATTGTTTCTCATTGCCTTTTACATCACTGGATGGAATTGTGATTCACTGGTATAACTAGAATAGAAAAAGTCAATCAATAAATATTTATTAAGTCTTTACTATGTACTTGACATTGTGCTAAGTGGTAAGGATTCAAAGAACGGAAAAAGACTGTCACCACTCTG
The DNA here is from genome assembly GCF_048593235.1 of Sminthopsis crassicaudata. Taxonomy (NCBI): domain Eukaryota; kingdom Metazoa; phylum Chordata; class Mammalia; order Dasyuromorphia; family Dasyuridae; genus Sminthopsis; species Sminthopsis crassicaudata. The sequence goes on from NC_133619.1 coordinate 95,863,575, forward strand.
AAGGAGCTCACATTCCAATGAGAATGGAAAGAATACTAGATATGATATAAGAAACATTTGATCTTGACTCTGGTAATTGTTACTATAAGATAGTTAAATCGTGTAACTTCCCAAGGTATGTTTGCATAATCTATAAAGTAGTGATAATAATACTTGCATTACTTATTAGTTACTATACAGTTCAAAAGTAATACTGTAAACAAAATGCTGTAGAAATATAGATGAAGTTACTGATAGAACTAAAACATATGTCAATATTCTCATATACGAAACTCGATATCTGGAATATCATTGTAATATATTCCAATTGACAGAAGGATCATTTAGCTTCCTTTTTTTGACCCTATTTAATTCTTTGAGAAAAGAATATCTTTTTCCTGTTCCCCCCTTGTATAGTACATGCTAGCTCCTGGGAGGATCTCAAGGCCAGCCAGAATCTGAATAAATCCTTGGTCTTTAGGGGGAGAAGAGAAAGAGTCAGGCAAACGACCACAAGGCTTGCCTAAGATGTATCCTCTATTCTGGAGTCCAGAGTCACCAGCCTCTCTCCTCCCCATCCTGCTATTATCAAGTCACTCTGGCCTCTCTCCCTCCACCCTCCAATCCTTGCCTATCATTATCTTAACACCAAACATGCAGCAAGCACCAACAGTGAGAAGAGGTATTTATCTAAATATATGCTAATAGAGTCATTGTCTTACAATGAATAGGTAATTAGTCTGTCTGATTCAAACATACCTTTTTGGAATTTTAGCATCTTCTGCATCTCCCACTTTCTTTTGTTTTAGAACACAGGTAGTCATGCCCTCCATGACGTCTCAGGGAGGTGAGAACCCCAAAAAGGAGGTGATCACACCCTCCCTGACTTTTCAGGAAAGGAGGTAAAAACACCAAAAAGCAGGTGATCACACTCTCCCTAACTTCTCAGGAAAGGAGGTGAAAATACCGAAAAAGAGATGATCAGGGCCCCTCCCCTGTCTTCTCAGGAAGGGAGGTGAAGCACTAAAAAGGAGATCATCATGCCCTCCCTGACTTCTCAGGAAAAAAAAATGAAAAACACCAAGGGAAGTAGGGAGTCAAGCCAATATTGCTAATAGATTTCTGGGCTGAAAGTTCTTACTAGAAACAGGTATGTACAAATCCATCAGGGAGGTATTATACAAGCACATAACAATAAAGCACAGGATAGTAGTGATGACTCTCTCCACAGCCAGTGCAGGTTCAATGTGGTATAACAAACATGAATTATACATGGAAGTAGTGATATAATAAACAATATGAATCAATATGGTGGTATAAAAGATTTCCAGAAGTCCTAGAAGGAGGGTATGTAAATAACAAACATACATATACCTCTTTAAGCAGCCAAGAGATAGTCCAAAACCAATCTATTGTACATTGGTTCATGTGTCAGGGAATCCAATGATCGCTGCAGGTTTTAGAAGTCCTGCAAGTCTTTTTATGTGTTATGGAATCCAACGATTCCTGAAGATTTTGAAATCTTGTAACAGTCTCATCATGTCTCAGGGAATCCAATGATTCCTAAGGGTTTTCAAGTTCTGATTCAGTGTTTTTAACAATTTGTGAAGTCCTTGAATCTATTGTCATAACTGCCATGCTCTTTCAGTGGTGGGCACAATCAACTATAAAACCACCTGATGTTTCTTAAGTCTTCTTTATTTCATGGGTCTGATTTGTCTCTCCTATGGAAAAGGTGAATACAGTTCATATGCACCCATCTTATTCCTTCTCCATCTGTGGAGATAGAAGAAAACCCTCTCCCCCAAGCAGTTAACATATCTGGTCCCTTCCATTCATCACTTTCTGGATCTCTTTATATGAACTGGAGATTATCTAAAGATAGTGTAGCTGCTTGCACTGGATACAGCCCTTCTGCTGTGTTATAAAACCTGTCTGCCAGAACCAGGGCATCTTTGTCAAAAATCAAGAAGTTATTTGTATAAAGAGCTAAATTTAGGAGTTATCTAGAATTACCTGTGATTCCCCCTTCCTTTTGTTTTTGGATTGCCTGCTCTTCAGAATTAAAGTATATGCCAATAGTGTGTAAAATCTTACACTGTGCACAAAAGTGTGCAAAATATTTAGAAGTATATGTAGGTCCATTATTTGTTTTATTACTTGTGGCACACACATAATTGCAAATCCTTGTATAAGGAATTCAGTGACCACTTGGGCTGTCTCTTTTACTGCTGGTATTGCAAAAGTGAATCCTGAAAAGGTGTCTACCACAACATGGATAAAAGACAGATGACCAAAAGATTTATAATGGGTCACATCCATTTGGCAAATTCCATTGGGTCTCAAACCACGAGGGTTCTTCCTCATGGAGGAAGTGTAGGAGCATGGAAAGGAAATCAAGCAGTACAGGCTTTTACTATGCTTCTAGCTTCCTCTCTTGTTATCCCAAATTGTAAACATAAGCTCCAGCAGCCTGATGGGCTGCCTGAAATAAAGGAGTATTGGCCAACATGGTTAGAAGGCTATTTGCCTTTGAATTACCATCAAAAATAGGACCTTGAAGTGCACTATGAAAGTGGACATGCAAGATATAAATGTTACCTGGATGCTTTCTCATTTGCTCCTGAAGTTCCTTAAGCAACTGATATATATTAGAAGTTGCAAATTTTATTTGGGCTGTGGCAATTATTTGTACTACACCTACTGAATAGTCTGACTCAGATATTACATTTATATCTCCTGGATAATAAGAGCTAGAATGATTGCAAATAATTCATTCTGCTAAGTGGACTGAAAAGGAGTCTGACTACTTTCTTTATAGTTAAGTCATGAGAGTGCAGTACAAATGTTATGTTTGGATACATCTGTAAAGATAGTTGGTCTTTTAAGAGGAACTTTAGGAACCTTTTCTTTATGAACCATTGCCACTTGTGTAATGATCAGTGTTATAGAGACCCGTGTGTAAAATTTTGAGCCGTAGCCAATAAAATTTGCCACTCTGGGATGGTTTCACAGCATACATTAATTTGTGCATTGGTATAAAAGGTGTATATTTTTTCAGGACTTATCCCAGATAATTGTATTACTCTCTTAATAGCCTTTAATAAAATTCTAGCTACAAGTACTGGGTAAGGAATCAGGCTTTGTTCTGGTTGTGCTGAGAGGTTCATCCATTTAATCACACTGTCTCCTTGATGAAGGACTGCTGTGGGTGTCTCTTTTGTAGCAAAAACTGATATTTCCAAGGGTTTTTGAATGACTCTTTCAACCACATTGGATAAAGCCAGTTCAACTTCTCTCAAAGCTTCTTGAACTTCTTTTGAAAGCTGGTGTGGTGAGTTTAAAGCATTGTCTCCCCTTAAAATGTCATATAATAGTTGCAATTGACAGGTAGTCAAGCCTAGCATGGGACTCATCCAATGGATATCTCCTATCAATTTCTGGAAGTCATTTAAGGTGTTCAGCTTCTCTGTTCTTAAGGAGAGTTTTTGTACTGTAAGCACCTTAGGATATACTTCATATCCTAAATATTGAAAAGGAGCATGTCTTTGATTTTTTTTTCTGGAGCTATGTGCAATTTATAATTTTTTAGTGTTTCTATGATTTTTTGTAGACATGCTTCTAACATTTGTTCTTCAGGTCCACATCCCAATATATCATCCATGTAATGTAATAACATTACTTTTCAAAATGCTTTTTGTAGTGGAGTAAGAGCAGCAGCAACATACATTTGACACATAGTAGGGCTATTTTTCATTCCCTGTGGCAAAACTGTCCATTCATATCTTTTATAAGGCTCAGCTAAGTTAACACTGAGCACTGAAAAGTCAAATCTTTTCATATTCTCCTTATCTAGAGGGATAGAATAGAAACAACCTTAATGTTTATAACCCAAAGAGGCCATTCTCTAGGCAACTGAGTAGAGATGGAAGTCCAGGCTTAAGAGTTCCCATAGTTTCCATCTGTTCATTTACTTTCTTAAATCAGTCAACATTTTCCATTTTCCATATTTTTTTCTTACAACAAATACTGGGGAATTCCAAGTACTTAGAGAAGGCCGCAAGTGTCCTTGGTCAAATTGCTCCTGTACTATCTAATAATGCCTGAATCTTATCACTAGCTAAGGGCCACTAACCACACTAGTTTATCAGTTTTCCATTAAATAGGACCAGGTGAGGGTGCTGTCAGGCCTTCAATAGTAGCCCTGCCTAAAAAACCAAAGTACTCATTTGTAATCCTAACTTGTAAAATGTCTCTTCCCCACAGATTTATGGGGATTTTTTCAACTATAAAAGGAATAAAAACTACTGTTTCATCTTCAAATGTCCATCTCAAGTAGCAATAACTTTAGCTGATATTGATCCTCCTACACCAGACATGTAGGTGTCTGCCTTAGTCTTTGGTCAGTGACTGGGCCAGTTGGCACCTCTAATGACTATATGCTCTGCACCTATGTCTACCAATCCTTCTAATGGTATGCCATTTATATAGATAGTGAGCATAGGTAGGTCAGTTGTAACTGCTGCAGTCCAGAATATTCCTGGATTCTGTTGCTTGTAGTCAGAATCTGGGCAACTATCACCAAATTGCCTATTAGGAGTCTGTATCAGTAAACCTGATGCTCCAACTTCTCTTGGTTGATAAGTCCCATATTGTCTACCTAGTGACTGGAATATTATCTACACATTCCCCAGTTTTCCACATCAGTATATGGATGAACACTGTTTTGTAAGTATTCTCAGGAGGTGAAATGGTCAAGCCTACTGTGCCTGGAGGCAAGGGATCCATAGGCTGGAGAGGAACAGATTTTACCTCTCCAAGGAGTATCTTAGTTGTCCCAGCTGCATAACTCTATTCTCCCCAAGTGTAATCCCTTTCTCCCATTAGGTTGCTTCCTGGTTGATTGATTATATAATCCCTGTCTCCCATCAGATTGCTTCTTGGCTGATTGGTCATGTCTGAGTACTGAACTTCTAAAAACTCTCTGGGTGTAGCATCAGCTGCCACAATGCTCCAAGTATTTTTTCCCTTGGACTTTGGGGCTGGGCCCCTCATCACATTTCCCTGAATAAGTCTACATTCTGATGCCCAATGGAACCTGCTGTTGCATTTTGGACATGGGGTTTTCGGTCTTGTTCTCCCACCTTGTTTTCTCATTCTGTCTCTATGCCAACATTGAGCTTTCAAATGCCCTACTTTAAAACATTGCAAATATTGACCAGTCTCTCTGGAAGTCCCTTGCCAAAAGGAACCCTGTCTTCCCATATTCAGATCTTGGGAAGTCTGCATCATAGCCTGTCTATAAAAGGTATTTATGCCCATTGTGGCACAACATCTTATGATCTCCTCTAAAGAAGCATCCTTGTGTAATTCTAGTATAATTCATTTATAAACCTCATTAGCATTTTCTTTAGTAAGTTGCCTTATCATAATTTCTGTTGCTGCATTTTCACCAATAGTTCGTATGGCAGCTGTCTGCAGATGTCCCAAAAATCAGCAAAAAGGTTCATTTGGACCTTATACTATTTTCATGAAGGCTTCTCCTCTGTCCTATTTACCTGGGATGAAGCCCCATGTTTTGATAGCAGCAGAAGAAATTTGCTCATATGCTGCTATAGGTAATTAATTTGTGCTAAAGTGTCTGCATAAGAACCTACACCTGTTAGTTGGTCACAGGTGATTTCTGTATTAACTCCAGTTTGCCTATTTCATTGAGCTTGTATCCAATAAAGTTCACTGTATTCAGAAAGCCACAACAAGTTTTGTCCAGGTTCTAAGCATGTCCTTGCTATAGATTTCTAGTCACTAGGGGTTAAAATTTTATAAACCAAATTCCCATAATAACATCTTAACATAAGATGATGTACCCCCATAAGAAGTGAAAGCCTTTTTCAGATCTTTGATAATTTCTTTTTTTTTTATTTTTTTATTTTCATAACTTTATTAATTGTTTTTTTTAATTTTTTATTTTATTTTATAATTATAACATTTTTTGACAGTACATATGCATGGGTAATTTTTTACAACATTATCCCTTGCACTTATTTCTATTCAGATTTTTTCCCTTCCTCCCCCAACCCCCTCCCCCAGATGGCAAGCAGTCTTATATATGTTAAATATATTACAGTATATTCTAGATACAATATATGTGTGTAGAACCGAATTTTTTGTTGCACAGGAAGAATTGGATTCAGAAGGTAAAAATAACAGTTTACATTCATTTCCCAGTGTTCCTTTTCTGGATGTAGCTGGTTCTGTCCATCATTAATCAATTGGAATTGGATTAGCTCTTCTCTATGTTGAAGAAATCCACTTCCATCAGCATACATCCTCGTACAGTATCATTGTTGAAGTGTATAATGATCTTCTGGTTCTGCTCGTTTCACTCAGCATCAGTTGATGTAAGTCTCTCCAAGCCACTCTGTATTTCTCCTGTTGGTCATTTCTTATAGAACAATAATATTCCATAACATTCATATACCATAGTTTACCCAACCATTCTCCAATTGATGGACATCCATTCATCTTCCAGCTTCTAGCCACTATGAAAAGGGCTGCCACAAACATTTTGGCACATACAGGACCCTTTCCCTTCTCTAGTAGTTCCTTGGGGTATAAGCCCAGTAGTAGTATGGCTGGGTCAAAGGGTATGCACATTTTGATAACTTTTTGGGCATAATTCCAGATTGCTCTCCAGAATGGTTGGATTTTTTCACAACTCCACCAACAATGCATCAGTGTCCCAGTTTTCCCACAGCCCCTCCAACATTCATCGTTATTTGTTCCTGTCATCTTAGCCAATCTGACAGGTGTGTAATGATACCTGAGAGTTGTCTTAATTTGCATTTCTCTGATCAATAGTGATTTGGAACACTCTTTCATATGAGTGGAAATAGTTTTAATTTCATCATCTGAAAATTGTCTGTTCATATCCTTTGACCATTTATCAATTGGAGAATGGCTTGATTTCTTATAAATTAAAGTCAATTCTCTGTATATTTTGGAGATGAGGCCTTTATCAGAACCTTTAACTGTAAAAATTTTTTCCCAATTTGTTACTTCCCTTCTAATCTTGTTTGCATTAGTTTTGTTTGTGCAGAAACTTTTTAATTTGGTGTAATCAAAATGTTCTATTTTGTGATCAATAATGGTCTCTAGTTCTCCCTTGGACACAAACTCCTTCCTCCTCCACAAGTCTGAGAGGTAAACCATCCCATGTTCCTCCAATTTATTTATGATTTCGTTCTTTATGCCTAAATCATGGACCCATTTTGATCTAATCTTAGTATGTGGTGTTAAATGTGGGTCCATGCCTAGTTTCTGCCATACTAATTTCCAGTTTTCCCAGCAGTTTTTGTCAAATAATGAATTCTTATCCCAAAATTTGGGATCTTTGGGTTTGTCAAAGATTAGATTGCTATTTTTATTCACTATCTTGCCCTGTGAACCTAATCTATGCCTCTGATCAACTAGTCTATTTCTTAGCCAATACCAAATGGTTTTGGTGACTGTTGCTTTATAATATAGCTTTAAATCAGGTACACTTAGACCACCTTCCTCTGACTTTTTTTTCATTAGTTCCCTTGCAATTCTCGACCTTTTATTCTTCCATATGAATTTTGTTGTTATTTTTTCTAGGTCATTAAAATAGTTTCTTGGGAGTCTGATTGGTATAGCACTAAATAAATAGATTAGTTTGGGGAGTATTGTCATCTTTATTATATTCGCTCGGCCTATCCAAGAACACTGAATGTCTTTCCAATTATTTAAATCTGACTTTATTTTTGTGGCAAGTGTTTTGTAATTTTGCTCATATAATTCCTGACTCTCCTTTGGTAGATATATTCCCAAATATTTGATACTATCGACTGTTATTTTAAATGGAATTTCTCTTTGTATCTCTTGCTGTTGGATTGTGTTGGTAATGTATAAAAATCCTGAGGATTTATGTGGATTTATTTTGTATCCTGCGACTTTGCTAAAATTCTGAATTATTTCTAATAGCTTTTTAGCAGAGTCTTTGGGGTTCTCTAAGTATACCATCATGTCATCTGCTAAAAGTGACAATTTGATTTCTTCATTTCCTACTCTAATTCCTTGGATCTCTTTCTCGGCTCTTATTGCCAAGGCTAGAGTTTCTAGTACTATATTGAATAGTAATGGTGATAGTGGGCAACCTTGTTTCACTCCTGATCTTACAGGGAAAGGTTCTAGTTTATCACCATTACATATGATGTTTACTGAAGGTTTTAAATATATGCTCCTTATTATTTTAAGGAATAGTCCATTTATTCCTATACTCTCAAGCGTTTTTAGTAGGAATGGATGTTGGATTTTATCAAATGCCTTTTCTGCATCTATTGAGATGATCATATGTTTTTTATTAATTTGATTATTAATATGGTCAATTATACTAATAGTTTTCCTAATATTAAACAAGCCCTGCATTCCTGGTATAAATCCCACTTGGTCATAGTGTATTTTCCTGGGGATGATTTTCTGAAGTCTATTTGCTAATATCTTATTTAAGATTTTAGCATCAATATTCATTAAGGAAATTGGTCTATAGTTTTCTTTCTCAGTTTTTGATCTACCTGGTTTAGGTATCAGTACCATGTCTGTGTCATAGAAGGAATTTGGTAGGACTCCTTCAATCCCTATTTTTTCAAATAGTTTACATAGCATTGGAGTTAGTTGTTCTTTAAATGTTTGGTAGAATTCACCTGTAAATCCATCTGGTCCTGGGGACTTTTTCTTAGGAAGTTGGTTAATAGCTTGGTCTATTTCTTTTTCTGAGATGGGACTATTTAGACTACTTACTTCTTCCTCTGTTAATCTGGGCAAGCTATATTTTTGAAGGTATTCTTCCATTTCATTTAAGTTATCGAATTTATCGGCATAAAGTTGAGCAAAGTAGCTCCTAACTATTGTTCTAATTTCCTCTTCATTAGTGGTGAGTTCACCCTTTTCATTTTCAAGACTATCAATTTGCTTTTTCTCTTTCCTTTTTTTAATCAGGTTTACTAAGGGTTTGTCTATTTTGTTGGTTTTTTCATAAAACCAACTCTTAGTTTTATTAATTAATTCAATAGTTTTTTTACTTTCAATTTTATTAATCTCACCTTTTATTTTTTGAATTTCAAGTTTTGGGTTTGTCTGGGGGTTTTTAATTTGTTCCTTTTCTAGGAATTTTAGTTGTAAACCCAATTCGTGGGCCCTCTCTTTCTCTATTTTATGCAAGTAGGCCTGTAGAGATATAAAACTTCCCCTAATTACTGCTTTGGCTGTATCCCACACATTTTGGTATGATGTCTCATTATTGTCATTTTCTTGGGTGAAGTTATTAATTATGTCTATGATTTGCTGTTTTACCCAATCATTCTTTAGTATAAGATTATTTAGTTTCCAATTATTTTTTGGTCTATTTTCCCCTGGCTTTTTATTAAATGTTATTTTGATTGCATTATGGTCTGAAAAGGATGCATTTACTATTTCTGCCTTACTGCATTTGATTTTGAGGTTTTTATGCCCTAGTATATGATCAATTTTTGTATAGGTTCCATGAACTGCTGAGAAGAAAGTATATTCCTTTCTGTCTCCATTTAGCTTTCGCCAAAGATCTATCATATCAAACTTTTCTAGTATTCTATTTACCTCTTTGACTTCTTTCTTATTTATTTTGTGGTTTGATTTATCTAATTCTGAGAGTGCAAGGTTGAGATCTCCCGCTATTATAGTTTTGCTATCTATTTCCTCTTGCAGCTCTCTTAATTTCTCTTTTAAGAATTTAGATGCTGCACCACTTGGTGCATACATGTTTAATATTGATACTGCTTCACTATTGATGCTTCCTTTTAGCAGGATATAATGCCCTTCCTTATCTCTTTTAATCAGATCAATTTTTGTTTTTGCTTGATCTGAGATGAGGATGGCTACTCCTGCTTTTTTGGTTTTGCCTGAAGCATAATAGATTCTGCTCCACCCTTTTACTTTTAGTTTGAATGTCTCATCCTGTTTCAGGTGTGTTTCCTGTAAACAACATATAGTAGGATTCTGACTTTTAATCCAGTCTGCTAACTGCTTCCTCTTTATGAGGCAGTTTGCCCCATTTACATTTATGATTAGAAGGACTAATTCTATATTGCTTGCCATGCTATTAACCCCTTCTTATGCTTTTCCCCTTTCCTTCCCTTTTACCCTCCTATCCAGTATTAAACTGGTAAACACCACTTGCTTTTCACAGCCCTCCCTTTTTAGGATCCCTCCCCCACCTTAAACATCCTCCCCTTATTTTACCCCTTTTCCTCGAAATTACTGTATTCCCTTCCCCTTAGCTTACTCCTTCCCTTTCACTTTTCAATGAAGTGGAAGAAGTTTCACCATAAATCGAATATGTCTATTGATACACGCTATGTTCATCTCCCTCCTTTCTTTCTCTCAGATATAATAGGTTACCTTTGCCTCTTCATGAGACGTAGTACCACCACTTTATACTTTTTTATGATATAATCTCCTTTCCACCTCTAGTTTCTAAGACAAATTGTACATATGTTCTTTACATATTTTTTTGACAGAAGTATAGTTCTCAAGATTTCTTTTTACCTTTTTTAGAAGTCTCTTGAGTTCTGTATTTGAAGATCAAACCTTTTATGTAGGTCTGGTTTTTTCATCAAAAAGAGATGGAATTCATTTATTTCGTTAAATGTCCATCTTCTTCCCTAGAAAACGATGTTCATTCTTGCTGGGTAAGTTATTCTTGGCTGCATACCAAGTTCCTTAGCCTTTTGGAATATCATGTTCCAGGCCCTGCGTTCTTTTAATGTGGACGCTGCTAGATCCTGTGTTATCCTTATTGTGGATCCTCTATATCTGAATTGTTTTTTTCTAGCAGCTTCCAATATCTTTTCCTTTGTCTGATGGTTCTTGAACTTGGCCACTATATTTCTTGGCGTTTTGATTTTAGGGTCCTTTTCAGTAGGTGATCGATGAATTTTTTCAATGTCTATTTTACACTCTGTTTCCAAAACGTCTGGGCAGTTCTCTTTGATAATTTCCTCGAAAATGGTGTCCAAGCTCTTTTTTTCCTCCCATTTTTCAGGGAGTCCGATTATTCTCAAATTGTCTCTCCTGGATCTGTTTTCCAGGTCTGTTGTCTTTCTGGTAAGGTACTTGACAGTCTTTTCAGTTGTTTCATTTCTCTGGTTTTGCTTGACTCCCTCTTGGTTTCTCCTTGAGTCATTCATTTCTACTTGTTCCAGTCTAATTTTCAATGATGTATTTTCTTCACTCACTTTTTTTATATCTCTTTGTAATTGTCCAATTGAGTTTTTATCTTCTATGGAATTTTTTTCCATTTTATCCATTTTATTTTTTAGAGAGCTTATTTCTTTTTCCAGCTCTCTAATCCTGTTTTCCTTGGAGTTGTTTACCTTTTCCAGCTCACTAATCCTGTTTTCCTTGGAGTTGTTTACCTTTTCCAGCTCACTAATCTTGTTTCTCAATGATTTGTTTTCTTTATCCACTCTGACTTTGAATGCATGGGATGACTTCTCCAGGCTCTCTTGCCAAGCTTCCCTTTCCTTTTCCCATTTCTCTTCCAGCTCTCTTGTGAGAGCCTTTTTGATTTCCTCTATGAGGTTCTTTTGCATTGAGGAGCAGCTTATATCCCTCCCAGGGGATACATCTGGGGACAGTCTGTTCCTAGTCTCCTCAGCATTTGAGGTCTGCTCCCTCTCCACACAGAAGCTGTCAATGGTTAGAGCCCTTTTGAATTTTTTGTTCATTTTGTCAGAGTAGGAATCAAAGAAAACAAACTGATAAGAGAAACAATTGGTCTGTTTTGCGGGGGATAGGGCTGGATGGTATTAATGGGCTTCCTCTAAAGACTGGGGGTAGGGCAGCAGAGAGCCACTAACAGAACAGCAATGACTGTACTGAGTATGCGCTCTGAGGCTCTGAGAACGCACCGAGTCAGTCCAGGTGGGGGTTGGGGGTGGCCGGGCTCTGAGAGACGCTGGCTTTCTGGGGTTTTAATCTTCACCTCTGGTGTTTACACCCTCTCCGCAGCTCCTGGCTTGCTGCCAAGATGGAGCATCCACACTGGGGCAAAAGCCCTTTCACAGAAACGGCAGAGATCACACCCCTCCCCCTCTGGTCTGAGCTGTGTGAGCTGCCTGTCTTGCTCTGGCTGTCTGCCCTCAGTCTGCGCCCAGTCTGATTGACCCTCCCCCGAACAAACACAGACCTTTTCTGGCGACTTTCAAGGATGTCTTCTCTTGGTGATAATTTGTGGATTTCTTTCTGGGTCAAGCATTAAGTCAGAGGCTTGTCATGAAGTAAGTTCTGAGAGAAAACGAGGAGCTCAAGCAGCTGTCTGCCTCCACGCCGCCATCTTGGCCGGAAGTCCCAGATCTTTGATAATTTCTAGATTAAGAGGAGTGTATCTTCTCCTTTCTTGACCTGAAGAGTTCAACTGTTCAATCACAAGATATATTTCTATTCTCAAATCAGCTATATTTTGCCCTTCTTCTTTGTCTTTAAGTAGTGCCTTTTGCAATCAAGTCATAGGAGGGAGTGATTGCTGGGGGGAGGTGATGGTGATATCGCTGCTCCTCCCATTCCTCTTCCTCCCTCCAGCCAGGAAGGTGAAGTTGATGGTGGAGGGTTAACAGCGTGCTCAGGTGTAGCCGAAGTTGAAGCTGGGCTGGGAGAATGAGAATCACCATGCTCTTCAAGTTCACTTAACTCCTCATGTCCTTATCATTGTTATATTTACATATTTGATCTCCTACTAGTTCCAATTATCTGCTTCTATTTCTTCTTCCTTGAAGAACCAAGGGGATGTGCATTCTAATGTATCCAAGAGTCTACCAATCTGCTCCCAAGTTACAAGCAAATCTTGCCTCTTTATCAACCTAAGTATGTTTTCTGTAGAGCTCCCAAGGGGTGGGGGTGGGGATGGGTGAGAATCTTTTCCTAATATCTGCCCCATTTAAGCTAGTAAACGAAAGTTACTGGTTTAGCTCTTAACAAAGTAAGTTCCCTGTTTGTTTATTAAAATACCCTATTTCCAGGTCACAATGACTTCTTCAGTGAAATTAGGGTCCTTGGTCCACAAGTTGGATGCCAAATGTAGAGTAAGGGCTAGCTCCCTGGAAGACCTCAGGGTCAGCCAGAGTCAGGATAAATTAAATTCCTTGGTCTTTAGGGGGAGAAGTGAAGGAGGCAGGCAAACTGCCAAGAGATTTGCCAAAGATGCATCCTTTATTCTGGAGTCCAGAGTCACCAGCCTCTTTCCTCCTCCTCCTGCCACCAAGTCACTCTGGCCTCCCTCCCTCTGCCATCCAATCTTTGCCTACTATTATTTTAACACCAAACATTGAACCAGCACCAATGGTGAGAAGAGCCATTTATCCAAATATATGCTAATAAAGTCATTGTCTCACATTGAATAGTTAATTAGCCTTAAGTGCTAGGTTGTCTGATTCAAGCATACCTTTTTGGAGTTTAAGCCCTCTACACCCCTTCTCTGTGTTTCATATGATCATATAATGTCAGAACCAAAAGGAATCTGGGACAACCTCTATGTTATTGCTACAAATAAAATAAGTATCCTTCTCTGTCCATCACTATTTAATATCCTATGTCATCCTCTCCCCCTGTTATAACATTAAGTTAAAAATCTAAAATAATTTACAAAAGATATCGGTGGACAAAATTATTTACAAACCCAAGAATTATTTTTTTTCCTTTACAAACCTTTTTCAATCTG